>NC_082404.1:2404406-2474406 GCF_031168955.1 Gadus macrocephalus | reverse complement strand
CTCCAACATTTTTGAACTTGTTCGCTTACACTCTCTCTTTCCAGCGTCTTTCCCTCCGTTCCTGATGTTGCCCCCTACCCCTCCCCCCCCCCACAGTTACTTTACATGCTATTCTTTTAAACGGACGGCTCTCTATTTCTTTTTTTACTTCTCATGCCATTTCCTCCCAAACCATCTTATATATCCTATCTTATCTTCCCTGAAACTCTAGTCGATGGACCCCTCTAACCTTTGACCCCCCGCGGCCCGGCCTCCGGGCCCCATTGGGGGGGGTCAGGGGTTAGGGGTAATGTCTGTGCGGTGCAGACTGTGTGTCTGCACGGGGGAGGGGGGGGGGGGGGTGGCCTCTGTAATCCCACTCCCTGTTCCCACAGAACCAGTCACTCAGGCTAATGCCAGCCACGCTAGCTTTAGACCTGCCCCAGCTCCAAGCTCAACTGCTCATGCGCCACTCTACTCTGTGCATTCTCACTGCCATTGTACTTCTGATGGATACAAAAAACGGTGGATTCAGTTGAGTTGAGTTGAGTTCAGTTTTTATTTGTCATTGTTACAGAATAACAACGGAATGTTGTTGGAGCAAAACACAGACAGGCATGTCGTTTTAATTGTCCACCAATTCATACATTTATACATAATTAAACTCCATGAATCAATTAATCAATCTCCCAGTATTTTACACATAATAACTACTGGATTATATGTCAACTACATCAACTACAATTCCCAGAGCTCCAGAAACCTCAATAGACTGAACCAGTGGAAGGGGTTGCATGGCTCAGGGTCAACTGGGTTAGGGCTAGAACAGTGTTCCCTTTGACAGTATGATGGCTCGCTCAGAGCAAAGGCAATCTAATTCAAGTGAGGACGTTGAAGGAGAACCTGACTCCAAGCACATGCAGTTTGTTAATAGTTCATCTCTCTATGATAAAAATCAATCATGTTTTTATTTGTTTTAACCTTTGGTGTATATCTATCCACAGTGGATAGATCTATCTATGACATCAACAGATCTCCATGTCAACTCACCCTGTCCTCCTCCAGAGCAGCTCTCTGTGTTGTATCTGGATAGTAAGGTTGACTCCCTGTTCTCCTCCAGAGCTGCGGGACTTTGAGCCGGACGCCCACCAGGACATCGAGGTGGACGAGGGCAACACAGCCGTCATCCAGTGCCACCTACCTGAGAGCCAGCCCAAGGCCCTGGTCCGCTACAGCGTCAAGCAGGAGTGGCTGGAGACGTCCAAGGGTAGGACCATGTTCGCTCTATTTATATTTAAAAATGATCCAAAATGTATCCATAGTGAATAGTGGGGAAAAGCCAATATTCACGGAGCCTGAGGTGAAGAATTGTTTTAGTATATACTACACGTGAACACTCCAAAAAATAAACAAGATAACACTTTTTTCCGGGATTTATTTGTTTTTATTAGCAGTTTATTTGTTTTTAATAGCATGACGAGACGACCGTCAAACAATATCCCGAGTTTGAGATCTCAATCATGGGATATTGCCAAATATCCCGAGATAGCGAACCAATCAAATTGCGCCATCTTAGGGGGTTCACGTGTAGCATACACTAATGATTCGTATCAATTGAAATGGGGTTGACCATCGGCACCGTCAGTGGGGTTCTGAAGGTTCTGTTTGATGATGATGTGTGATGAATAGTCTTTGTCACTCCGTCTCTGTCTGTCAATCTTTCTCTTTCTTTTTCTCTTTATCTCTCTCTCCCTCTCCCTTCCCCTTTCCCTCTCCCTGCTCCTTCTCCCTCCCCTCTACACTCTCTCTTCCTCCGCCACTCCCTTCACCTCTACTCTCTCTCTCCCTCCCTCTCCCTCCTCTCCCCTCCCCCTCTCTCTCTCCCCCCTTTCTCTCTCCCTCCCCCTATCTCCCTCCCTTTTCCTCTCCCTCCCCCTCTACTCTCTTTCCCTCCCTCTCTCTCCCTCCCTCCCCCTGTCTCCCCTATCTCTCTCTCCTGGAATGCTCTAATCCCTGTATCGGGCCGTTGCGGCGAGCAGCCGGTGATAAGGGCCTTATCTGGGGGATGTTGAAACATGGGAGGACCCGTGTTTATTTGGAAGCCATTTATTTCCCTGGCTTATCAGCAACAACAAAATAGCCAGCCATCTGTGGGCTCGTGGTGCTTCTGTCGAAGCCTGAGGGCAGAGGGTGGGGGTGTGTGTGTGTGTGTGTGCGTGTGGTTGTGTGTGTGTGTGTGTGTGTGTGTGTGTGTGTGTGTGTGTGTGTGTGTGTGTGTGTGTGTGTGTGTGTACATAACATTACAAACAACACAATAGCATCTATGATTATCCTACAAAAAAACATAACGCCTAATGACACAATGTCGTCTTGGTGCAAATTATTATTTCTAGTATATCAAAGCCCAGACTATTAAAGTGTTTGTGGTTGTGGTTCTGGTCCCCCAGGGAACTACCTCATCATGCCGTCGGGGAACCTGCAGATCGCCAACGCCACGGAGGACGACGCCGGGCCCTACAAGTGCGCCGCCTACAACCCCGTCACCCAGGAGGTCAAGACCTCGGCGTCGGCCGACCGCCTCCGCATCCGCCGTGAGTCTCCTGCAGACACGGGCCGATGCACACACGAGTGCATCCTGCACAAACACATTAACGGAGCATCGCTTTGAGGAGCGCCTTCCTTTAGCTAACAATATTTAGTGATGATGGACTCAAAAATTAAGAGTCAAATCATTTTTGACTCACAACTTATAAAGCAGTCCCATGACTGCTTTATCACATGTTTGAATGCCTTAAAACATCGTTGCAATTGGGGGTAAGGGGCTTTGCCCGGATACGGGTCATTTCGGGATGAGGTTTAGTCATTATCTATGTTTGAATGATGGAACATAATGATATGATAGCCCTATCATTGGCAGTATTATGAACGGTACAAACTGGGTGTCTCTGGTGACACTGTTGTGATCTACAGCAACAGTGGCCGCCGATCTTTGAGATCTTTAAATCACGTTGGAACAACATATGAGTCACCTGCAACATTTTTCAAAACCTCTCGAGTCTGAAGTTGATGATCACCTTGGATCTGCCCCCCCCCCCCCCCCCCCACCCCCCAAGGCGCCACCCCGGAGGCGGCCCGCATCACCTACCCCCCCGCGTCGCGCTCCATCATTGTGACCAAGGGCCAGCGGCTGGTGCTGGAGTGTGTGGCCAGTGGCGTCCCGGCTCCGCTGGTCACCTGGGCCAAGGACGGCCAAGACCTGCGTCGCCATAACAACACACGCTTCCTGCTCAGCAACCTGCTGATCGACGCGGCCGGCGAGGGCGACTCGGGCACCTACGTGTGCCGCGCCCACAACGGCATGGGCTCGCCGCAGCAGGCCGCCGTGCTGTACCACGTGCAGGTGTTCGGTGAGCGCCCGCCCGCCATGGGGCTGTGGGGGAGGGTGTGTGTGTGGCAGAGGTGGACTGGGTGTGTGTGTGTGTAGCAGAGGTGGACTTGGTGTGTGTGTGTGTGTGTGTGTGTGTGTGTGTGTGTGTGTGTGTGTATTAGATGGGTCTAGGTGTGTGTGTGTGTGTGTGTGTGTCTGGGTATATGTGTGTGTATGTGTGTAGCACAGTGGTCTAGGTGTCTGTGTGTGTTTGTGTGTAGCAGGAGGTGGTCTAGGTGTGTGTGTGTGTGTGTAAATGTATACAGAAGATTAGATATATGAATGCATATAAATATATATATTTTTATATTCATATAGAATTACTAAGTATATTTTGTTATACCTTAGTACCAAGTTTGATTTATCATCGTCAACTATGAGACACGCAAACAAGATACTTACATATCAGGTTGTGTTATTCAAACTGGAGTTAGTTAGTGTTGTTGTTTGTCTTCAATTTATGTCGTTTTAAAAGCTTATGAGGGATTCGCTTTTACAACAAACCTTCCCCTGCAGACTGGTTCTGCTCCAACAGAACCAGTCCAGACTGGTTCTGCACCAACAGAACCAGTACTTCTCCCTTATAAACCACCTCTTGTGTGCCCTCAGTCAACGCCCCTCACTCTGGGATAATTTATCTCTCTTCCAATACTTAAGTTTCGTCTCTTTCATGTATTAAAGCCCAAAAAACACAAGCGCTAGGCTGCAGTTTGGCAGAGACAGGGCTTCATGTGTGTACTGGCGCTGGGGCATACTAGCCCCCCCCCCCCGGTCCCCCCCCACCCCCCCCCCCCGGCGGGGTTGATTGCCCCTCGTTATAGATGACTGTTTTCCCAGTGATTCGCTGTGTTTGTGTTTGTGAGTGTGTCAGTGTCCCCCGTGCATGAGAGGGAGAAAAAGCGAGCGAAAAGAAAGACGGAGAGTTGGATGGAAAGAGGAAAAGGAGAGAAGGAGCAGAGAGAGAGAGAGGGAGAGGGAGGGAAAAAGGGAGGACAGAAAACAAATGCAAAAGAGGCAGCGAGCGAGAGAGAGGGGTGCTGCGCAGGCGTGTGTGTCTGTGAGTTTATGTGTGTGTGTTGCGGGCTTGTTCTTGCTCCAGCTGGTCTTAATTAGAACCAGAGAGCTCTAATGAGCTCTGTCTCTACCCTGATTCACAGGCAGCCAACCATCAACTGGCTAGCCCAGCCTCGCCCGCCTCCCCATGCCCCATACGCATATGTGCTTAACCACACACACACACGCACGCACACACACACACACACACACACACACACACACACACACACACACACACACACACACACACACACACACACACACACACACACACACACACACACACACACACACACACACACACACGATGCATGGACATGCACACATGGTGCCTATACTTGCCAGGTTGGAGTGGTGGATACGTACACCCACTCACTTATATGCACTCAATGTGTTCCGCTTGGAGACCTGCCCTGTTGGAATACTCGGATCTGTTGAAAATGTCACTATGTAGCATGCACACACATGCACACACGCTGTGTTACACACACGCATACAATCCCAACCACTTGTTTATGCATTGCACACGCACACTTTGGTTCCTCCCGCCCTAAGCCTGGTCTCTCCCCCTACAGAGCCCCCCCAGGTGACGTTGGAGCTGCAGCAGGAGCAGGACGAGGTGTCCTGGGGCGAGACGGTGCGCTTCAGCTGCCAGGCGCGGGGCAAGCCGGCGCCCGCCGTGGTGTGGCTGCACAACGCCCGGCCCCTGGCCCCGTCGCCACGGCACCGCGTCACGGCCCGCGCCCTGCGAGTCCTCAACGTGGGCCCCCAGGACCAGGGCCTCTACCAGTGCATGGCCGAAAACGGCGTGGGCAGCGCACAGGCCTCCGCCCGCCTGGTCACCGTGCCGACGGGTGAGTGCCCTCAGGAGCCGATCGAGTGACCTGTATCAACTTTATAACTACCATAACCATAACCAACCCTAACTTATAAGCACTAAATATTAGGGGTGTAACGGTACACGTATTTGTACCGAACCGTCACGGTACAGGCACTTCGGTGCGGTTACAGAGGTGTACCGCGGTTCGTAAATGTGGCGTACATAGCGTTAATATGGTGAATGTAAAGGCTTGTTTTGCAATACGGAATTTAAAACTTGAAGTCGGAGTTCCACCCGGTCCGTTTAGCCAAAGTATGCTACTCCGACTCCGTAATCCCATCAGCAGCTCTCTGTCGGGATGTCGGATACGCAATGCAATTGGCCGCCCGATCTATCTTATACAGTATGTATGTTACAAACCATTTAAGCAGTGTTGTAAATACACTTCCAAAGCTTTTCAAATCTTATTTGGTGTTTTATTGGTCCTGGTGCAAAGTAAACAATGTACAAAGTAATTAAGGTACAAAGTCAAACCGAAGAAGTGATTCAGGAAATGATTTTGTTAGAGGACCAATCACAGCCCTTGCCGTCTCCGTTGCGTCGACCAATAGGTCCATGGTTTCGACGCATAGTTAAAAATATTGGATGTGCACGTAAGCTACGGAGAGGGTCTCCGACAGGCTGTCCGGCTATGGATAGGGCTCCCTGTGTCTACTTACAGCACTTTAACATGCACACGCATTTGAAAAGGCGCCATCCAGGTGTTACTATCACCGTTGCTGTGAAAAAAAAAGCGAGCTGTACGAACCCAGCTCACTGGGAATTCAGAAATGCAAATGCCATAACAAAGTTTATTGGTGTTTTCATTGCTGCTTTTTTTTTTTTTTTTTTTTTTTCTTAACTATTAACCGTACCGTACCGTACCGTGACTTAAAAACCGAGGTACGTACCGAACCGTGACTTTTGTGTACCGTTACACCCCTACTAAATATCCATGATAAACATAACCAACCATAACCTAAATTAGCTATTAGCAACTAGATAAACCACATTACCTGACCAAAAACAATCTATTTAAACTGTATAACTCATAACCCTAGCCTATATAAACTATGTAACTCTACCCTAAGCCTCTTACACACGTAGTTCTTGGTAAATTACTGGGATGGGATAACTTTCCAGGCACAGCAAGTGATATTCACTCTCATAGCAAAGCATGAACAGAGAGGGATCGCTGGCAGGGGGCGGTACTGAGCCGTTCTGGAGGCCAGCAGGGGGCGGTACTGAGCCGTTCTGGAGGCCAGCAGGGGGCGGTACTGAGCCGTTCTGGAGGCCAGCAGTGGGTGGTACTGAGCCGTTCTGGAGGCCAGCAGGGGGCGGTGCTGAGCCGTTCTGGAGGCCAGCAGGGGGCGGTACTGAGCCGTTCTGGAGGCCAGCAGGGGGAGCAAGAGCAGCTTCATTATTTTAGAACCAGTCTCAAAACCTACTTGAAAAAAGCATCTTGTCTGCAAACAAAGAAGCTGTGTTGATATTGTTATTGAACCCCCACAAGGCATATCGCAGATTGACTCCTTTTCCCGTCACACTCCTGGAACATTTCTGGGAAAGACTGGGTGTGTGAAAGGGGCTCTACGTAAAGGACATCACTCTGATGGTCATGTGTCTATCTGCAGGGAGCCCGTCGCGCCTCAAGCCGCCCCCTGTCCTGCGGCCGCTGAGCCCCGACAAGGTGCTGCGGGAGCAGGCCCCCAGGCCGGGGGGCCCGGGGCCCCTGCTGCCCCTGGACTGCTCTGAGCTGCCCGGGCACATCTCCCCGGCGGAGGCCCCCATCATCCTGAGCCAGCCCCGCACGGGGAAGGCCGACTTCTACGAGCTGACGTGGCGGCCGCGGGGGGACGGGGGGGCGCCCGTCCTGGAGTACACGGTCAAGTACCGGAAGGTAAGCAGACCAGGGGTTGACTGCTCAGGCGTACTCAGGAGGCCTGGTGTCTGTGTATCACGGGAGACACATCAGTGCAACACACATGGGAAACATCTAACATCGGTCAGTGTAATAAAATGTTCTATCAGGCCCTATCAGGTTCTATCTCGTTCTATCTAGTTCTATTTAGTTCTATCTCGTTCTATCTAGTTCTATTTAGTTCTATCTCGTTCTATCATGTTCTATCTCATTCTATCTCGTTCTATCTAGTTCGATCTCGTTCTATCACGTTCTAACTCGTTCTATCAGGATCTTTCAGGATGTATCACGATATTACATGTTACATCACAATGTATCGCAGTTTATATCTTAATGTATCACATTATATCATGATTTCTATTAGGATCCTTGCTCCATTTATAATCATGAACAGCCGAATCTTATCTGAGATACACATAAGGACACACACCTATCTTGAGAACTAAGCTGAAGGTCTTTTCCTCTCTCCTCTCCTCTCTCTCCTCTTTTCTCTCCCCTTTCCTCTCCTTCTCTCCTCTCCTCTCTCCCCCCCCTCCTCTCTCCTCTCTCCACTCCTCTCTCCTCTCTCCTCTCTCCTCTCTCCTCTCTCCTCTCTCCTCTCTCCTCTCTCCTCTCCTCTCCTCCCCTCCCCAAGCTGGGCGAAACCCAGGGTGAGTGGACCTCCAGCCGTATCTCGGGCTCGCTCCACAAGCTGACGCTGGCCAAGCTGCAGCCCGACAGCCTATACGAGGTGGAGATGGCCGCCAAGAACTGTGCTGGCCTGGGCCAGCCCGCCATGATGACCTTCAGGACCGGCCGAGGTAGGGGAAGACGCACACACACGTGTGCTACACTCACCACTTTAGACACAGGATCTAAGCCTTGGGTCAGTGTCACATTAATAAGTAACAAACATAAAGATACGCACTGTGACGTTGTCTGTAGTAGTTGTGGCTTCATGAGTGGATGCTGTTTGTGTTGACCTGTAGGCCGCAGGGTTCCAGGGGGTCAAAACGACCCACCAAAGACCCCTGCCGTCCCCTCACCCAGCCTCTCCCGTGAGTCCCCCCGCCTCCCACCTCCCTCCCCCCTGTTCTCTCTCCTACCTCTCCCCTCTCTCCTCTCTCCCCCCTCCTCCCTCCTCCCCCCTCTCTCCTCCCTCATCTCTCCTCTCTCCTCTCAGACACTAACCTCTAGTGTTGTACTGATGCATCCTCTCTGCTACTCTCTCCTCACCACTAGTGAGAAACACAATGTCTCCTCTCTCCTCAATACTAATGACTCACACAATGTCTCCTCTCTCCTCACCACTAGTGAGAAACACAATGTCTCCTCTCTCCTCAATACTAATGACTCACACAATGTCTCCTCTCTCCTCACTAATAGTGACAAACACAATGTCTCCTCTCTCCTCAATACTAGTGACTCACACAATGTCTCCTCTCTCCTCACTAATAGTGACAAACACAATGTCTCCTCTCTCCTCACTACTAGTGACTCACACAATGTCTCCTTTCTCCTCACTACTAGTGACTCACACAACGTCTCCTCTCTCCTCACTACTAGTGACTCACACAATGTCTCCTTTCTCCTCACTACTGTGACTCACACAATGTCTCCTCTCTCCTCACTACTAGTGACTAACACAATGTTTCCTTTCTGCTTGTCTCACTCACTGAAGGATGAGCACTGTGTAAGTGATTGTAAACATTTTACTGAACGCTCTTTTGAACCGTTTTTCACCTTTTCATGTCAAGATCATTTTGAAGTTTTATTTTGTACGTACTCTTTGTCCTCCTGTGTCCTCGTCTGGTCCTGCGTCCGTGCTGAGTGTCTCTGTGTGTGCACGTCTCCTGCTGGTTCATGTTTGACCCCTCCCACACACACACATACACACACACACACACACACACACACACACACACACACACACACACACACACACACACACACACACACACACACACACACACACACACACACACACACACACACACACACACACACACACCTCAAGTTAACCCTCTCTCACCCCTCCCCCCACAGCCCCCGAGGCCCCGGACAAGCCCACCATCTCCACGGCGACGGAGACATCGGCATTCGTGACGTGGATCCCGCGCGGTAACCGGGGCTTCCCCATCATATCGTTCCGGGTGGAGTACAAGAAGGTGAAGAAGGCGGGGGAGGACTGGGTCACCGCCGTGGCCAAAATCCCGCCCACACTCCTCTCCGTGGAGATCGCCGCCCTGGAGAAAGGTTCGTCCAATCACCTTGCACCCTTTGAAGTCATGAGCCCACCGTTGTTGAGAGTAATAAACCCACGCTTTCTGCACAATGTTATTATATTATAAATGTATGTATATATCAGTGGCGGCTGGTGGTTTTTAAAGTGAGGGAGGAAGGACTGCACGCTTGGTTGCCATTGGCCTGCTTGCACTGTTGGTGTATGGTGGCATAAGAATGTGAGACTCAAGTTGTTTCAGGGTGTTTTGGTGAACTGCAAAATAGTAGGGAGGGATAGTTATGTGAATAAAATTGATACAAAGCCACCAGTGGCATCACTGTAATTTGAAAGCTAGTGGGCAGCATGTCTTTGAAATGGACTACAATGGCAGAAGGAAAGGATGCAAAGCCAATGAGTCAAATCAGGCCTACTCTTGATTTGTACAAGTAAATAAAAAAACCTGGGCCTATTTTTGCCCTCAATGACTGAAGTTATTGGTTGTAATTTAGCTATGTTTATTTTCAGTTACAATTGTTTTAAGAAAAGACTCAAGACCAAAAGTGATGCCATTTAAAATGCATCGTGCTCTGAATCATTCACCCTTTCGACACCCTTTCCACAATATCAAACACAACGGTCAGAGTAACAAACTAGTAAAAGAACGAGAACATTATTTCAAGCAAACCTGATCTATAGGCAAGGCGCCTAGCAAGGAATGTCGCATAGCATCGCCAACGTGAACTTGACACTTGTCGTGGCATTTGGTTGCCCTATCAAGATTTTTGACATCAGTGAAACCATGAACAGCCAACGTTGGAGATTTGCTATTATTCATTAGCAAACAGGGCCAGCAATACAGTCGATTGCTAGTAATGCTACCAGTAAGCCATGAGTACCTAGCAAACCATGTAAAGGCCGATTCATACCTCCGGATCCGGACGAAACTCGTCCGTCCGTACCAAACCTTCATACATCCGTCCGGTTTCAGCGTTGTTATGGATGATACGCAATACATCCTCTAGAGGGCAGTGACTGTTGTTTTCACAAATTAACGGCATTGACAATTGCAAACATGGCATCTGTAGAGGAGATGATTTTGCTTTGTGTCATCCGAAATCGGCAAAAAAAGTGCCGAAAGTGTAGGCCTAGGCGGCGGTGGCATGTGACACCCCTCACCAATCCGCAGATTCTCCTCAAAATGTTGCGCCATTTTTAAATGACCACAACTCATTGCCCAAGCAGGTGAACAATAAAATAAAAAGGTCAGGTATATAGTATAATATAAGTATAAAACGTTAAATACAATAATATGTATACAGATCAGATATTACACTATTCTCTCTATTTTCTCGAATGGTTGGACTGACTCTATACTGCCGCCTCGATTTCCGTTGGTATTGCTCCATTTCTCCCGGAGCACTCCGGATTCGTAAGCTCAGAGGCGACGGATCAACTGATGGACGAAACAACCTCCGGGACCGGACGGAAGGGTTCTTATCCGTATTTACCGTAGGGTGTGAATGGGCCTTTACACCCCTTGCCCACTGCATCCATCCGTTGACGGATCTCATTGACTTTGCATGGGGCGATCACGAAATGCATTGTGCGATCTAGCATCTAGGATCGATTGCTCTTCCTTTGGTCCCTGGATGTTAACACTGAATTTTCGTACATTGAATTTTGCAGCTGAATTTGGCATGTTGAATTTGGGGACGTTAAAATTATTTAAGTTTAATTTTTTAACGTTGAATATTTGATTTTGAATTTTTTAACATTGAAAAATAAAGTTAAATTCAGAGGCAAAAAATCCAGATACGTTATTTCAATGCATAAATATTCAGTGCTTAGAATTCAATGGCTTTTTATTTTCAAAATCCGATGGCACAGATTTACTTCCATAGTTATTTTTTACTATTTTTGAGTTCTCTCTCAGAAAATTAACGTTTTTTATTGATTGGATGAGTAATCTTTTTTGCCTAGCAGTTGTATAGGTCACCTGTGTATGCAAGTGCTACTTAAGATATATTAACAAGCAACAAACCGGAACATTTAAGTTAGATCATGTTTTATTGATGATAAAACTAACACATGTCAGTAATGCGCCTCATGCTCATGAACCTCTGGCCGCTCATCATCTCCCTGAAGCTCTTGTACTCTCCGGGCCTCATGTACATCATCCTGCCTCTGTACTGGGGCTGCTCGTACATCAGCCAGTGTCCGTCCATCACGTTGCAGGACTGGCAGTCGGACATACGGTAACGATCCTGGACGTCGTCACAGTCGTCCATCAGATCATAGGACTGACCACCGAAGTTCTCCCTCTCGTAGATCTTCATCCTGAACTGGCCTTTGTGCTGTAATGCAGAGATTCAAAGATAATGTCGGTAGACTTATAACAACAACACAATCCATCTAACAGCTGAAATGTTCAAATAAATTGAACAGTATAACGTTGGGGACTTCTCTTACATAGGGGATCATCCTGCAGGACCTGATGTTGTCAAACATCATTCCCATGCTCATCATGCGGTTCATGTCACGGTACTCTCCCCTCCTCATGAAGTACTGGTTTCCCATGTAGTTGTTCCTCTCGTAGACCATGAAGCAGCCACTCTCCACCCTGCAGGACTGGCACCTGCTCATGTGAGAGGACATGTCGGCACAGTCGCTCATGCACTCATAGGAGCGACCCTGGAAATTCTTCTCCTCGTAGAAAGTGATCTGAAACAAATCATTTGTCAACCATAGCAGATCATGCTTGGATGTTGCCACTATTCATTGATTCTAAAAGGAAGTATCTAAGTTGGCTTCAATATTTTAAATAATTTGGTGTATTTTACCTTGCCCATCATGATTGCGGTATTGGTTTCTCAGGTCCTCCAGGGATCGGTTGGTCAACTGATACCCTATCCTGTTTCAAGCCGGTACTTTTATACATGAATAGACTCAAACACTGCATGCCGCCCCTATTGTTCAAACAACTGACCCAGCAAAATGCTATAGAAATCCATACAGAGGCTTACGCGTGCTCTAACGGGGTCAAACTCTCCAAATTGATCTTCTGGAAAAATAGTTAAAGTGTAGGTGAACCCTGTGTTTAAGCTTGAATCCAGAAAAAAATGTGTTTTGGGCTGGGAGTTCTAGGAAGGATGGGGATTGTGTTATCCCCGTGGCTATGACCCACGCCAACTTGGCGTGTTATTATGATGATGTTGGATAGGAAATGAACAACACTAAATGGCATACTATAAGCATCCGAGAGGCTTAACCCTCTCTCGGACATCAAAATAATCCACGGACCAGATTGAGCTAATCACATTCACGAACACACGTCATGCCCATGTCATGGTGTTGGAAGTGCCTCGGAAAAGACACTTTGATGTCAACAAAAGAACCCAACTTTAATTCAAAGCAGAGCAGAGCGTTTGAAACAGAGACTGGCTAAAACATTTCTTATTGTAAATAACGGTTTTATTTCAGTAAGCAATAAAATGAAGCCCTACCTATTGAACAGCTCCTCCAATGCATATAACAATCATACATATGGCGGTGCTAATGAAGTGCTGTGGAATATTGTCATTTTGACAGGGTACAATATAGTCACTGTGAGGTGTATGGGTTTGTTTGTTAGATGACGCAAGTCACGGTGGGACGTGACTCTTGACATGACACCGTTGACCGATTGCAGGAAGTGGTGCATTTGGCGGCATATGCCACAGAATTGATCCTAAACTGCTGGGTTGCTTTAAGGATGTTCTCGAGCAGGTCTCAGTGCATAAATGATACAACAGGGACTAAAAGTTCTGCTGAGAACTTGCCACTGAAAGACCTGGGTTTTAGAGTCACACCTCAGGTCTCATCAAATTAAACTTAGGAGGGCGGTGTCTGAGAGTAACATCGACATATGTCTTCCTGATGATTCCATCATATGGATATATAGATGGTGAACTGTCATTTTGAAACAGTGCTGATTTCACTGGCTGTAAGTTATGGCTGCGCCCCAATGTAGAAGTTGTTCAAAAAAACTAGGTATGGTTACTATGTATGAAGTTTGGGGGCGGTACTAGTTAAGAATGTACATCTACAACCTGAACTTCACTTCCTATTTTGGTGGCTAGCCAAACTCGTCCGGACTTTGGGTTAAATTGTATTATTCATTGCCGATGTGTACAACATGAGTCATATTTAATCACGTTTGTTTGGTTCATCGTTTTCCCAGCTGAAGTTATTGGTCTACGTTAGTTTATTGTTTGCCTCTTTCTTTTCCGGGAAAAGAAACAGACCTTTAGACTGAGCGGCAATGCAGGCAGAGCGTTTGTTATCGACAGCGTTGCCAGATTGGGCAGATTTCCCACCCAATGATAATTTTTCTAGCCTAACGTGGTTAAAAGTAGCCCAATTGGGTGGGAAATCTGCCCAATCTGGCACACTGCTCACCAGCCAGGGATCCTACTTATTGGTTCATAGCGCAGCCCGAATAGATTTTTGCGCGAATCAGACGCCTAAAGGTCACACCCACTCTCCCATTGAAACCCATGTTATTCGGCCGCCAGTACTTTCGGGGGAAATGAATGGGAGTCAACGAGAGAGGCTGAGGGAGTATGGAGTCAGTTTCCTGCCATAATTCAAACCTGAAAAAAAAAGTTTCAAAGGCTTGTAAGTCTGGGTTTGAAAACTCAACACCTTGTAAAAAAGGTTTTGCAACACTGAAAAAAGAGATTATAACCTGAAAAAAACTAAAACTAAAATTCAAACATCTGTAAACATGATTTTCTGTTCTATTTTATCTTCTTCATCATTTTCACCAACACATTTTCAAAGTTCAAACAACTTCACCAGCGCATTTGCAGAGTTTCAAATCTGGCACTGTTCTAACAGTGTATTTCATTGTTGCCCGGTTTTGAAACCTTGTAAACGGGATTCTGCAAACAGGTGTTCATACATTGAGAAATACGTTTTGAAAGGTTGAATATTTAGTTTTAAAAACTTGTAAAGGTGTACGTTTACGACATTGCAACGTATTTTTTCAGAACTGACTTTTCAGCACTGACTTTTCAGAGATTTGACCACACAGGCGCAAGCTTTGAGTCACGTGAATATTGGCAGTGTTCTGACGCCACTCGTTTTGAAACTCCTGACAGTCGAATCTGAAAAAAAAAAAAACGTTCCTGGGGGCGGGACCATTTAGCTCTAAACCTATTGGTTGCTCTCGGCTAACGTACATTCCAATCACATGTGCCGTTCACCGGGCTGTGCATGATTGACAGTGCTCTGCCGATGACACGAATAACAAGCGACTTTCGCGGTTGATTTTGATTTCCATTTTCTGGAACCATAGTCTCATCTCCATAGGACGCCACTAGCCAGGATGCGTCCTAGCAAGGCTGCAGCCTTTACTTTGGGAAACAGCCATGGTTCCAGAAAATGGAAATCAAAATCAACCGCGAAAGTCGCTTGTTATTCGTGTCATCGGCAGAGCACTGTCAATCACGCACAGCCCGGTGAACGGCACATGTGATTGGAATGTACGTCAGCCGAGAGCAACCAATAGGTTTAGAGCTAAATGGTCCCGCCCCCAGGAACGTTTTTTTTTTTTTCAGATTCGACTGTCAGGAGTTTCAAAACGAGTGGCGTCAGAACACTGCCAATATTCACGTGACTCAAAGCTTGCGCCTGTGTGGTCAAATCTCTGAAAAGTCAGTTCTGAAAAAATACGTTGCAATGTCGTAAACGTACACCTTTACAAGTTTTTAAAACTAAATATTCAACCTTTCAAAACGTATTTCTCAATGTATGAACACCTGTTTGCAGAATCCCATTTACAAGGTTTCAAAACCGGGCAACAATGAAATACACTGTTAGAACAGTGCCAGATTTGAAACTCTGCAAATGCGCTGGTGAAATTGTTTGAACTTTGAAAATGTGTTGGTGAAAATGATGAAGAAGATAAAATAGAACACAAAATCATGTTTACAGATGTTTGAATTTTAGTTTTAGTTTTTTTCAGGTTATAATCTCTTTTTTTCAGTGTTTTCAGGTTTGAATTATGGCAGGAAACTGACTCCATAAGGGAGGACCTTCCTCCCTGAAGTAATTGTCAATAGGCGATAGGTCCCTTTACCCAGGGAAACAAACATTATATGTTCAAAGGCATTAAAGTAGTCATATTTAAGGGCATTAATTCATTACAGTAGTCCGGGCAATCTACATTTTTTTTATTCTCAACAATGTTAGGGAGGATTTACCTCCCTCTCCTCAATGGAGGAGCCTCCACTGGTATATATATATATACATATATATATATTTGTGTGTATATATACAATATTATGACTCTAGTCATTAGACACTGTAGATCATATATATACGACTGTGTATATATATATACCTTGATATATATACACACATATATGTTCATGTTATCACAGGGAAGCATTTCTTCCTAATTGTATTCCCATGCCCCCCCTCCCCGCTCTGATTGGTCAGGATAATGACCGTTGTTATGGTCGTTTCGCTAACGACTGCCGTTCATCGTTGTCCGATCGCAATCACAACATGTGGACTTTTAACGTAAGGCAGAAAGAAAACATGTGCGGTTCTCGATCATTAGTCATAAAGAACCTCATTCTGTTTGGTCGGGGGTCCGCCTGTATAAGCAGTACGCAGAGCACTTACCCCCCCCCCCTCCCCCCAACAGGTACGTCCTATAAGTTCCGCGTGGTAGCGGTGAACGTGATTGGCTGCAGCCCCCCCAGTGCTCCGTCGAAGGCCTACACAGTGGTGGGGGGGCGGACCAACGAGAGGCCCGTGGACGGACCCTACATCACCTACAACGAGGCCATCAACGAGACCGCCATCATCCTCAAGTGGAAGGTGAGAGAGAGAGAGAGAGAGAGAGAGAGAGAGAGAGAGAGAGAGAGAGAGAGAGAGAGAGAGAGAGAGACTAGATGGATGGAGAGAGAGAGCGCCAGAGAGAGACACAGACAGACAGAGACAGACAGGATCAGCCTTCGGGTGTAACATTTGAGTATCACTAACTCTCTTCTTCCACTTTTACACATTTATTCAACTCAGTAAAGTAACCATGATAGAAAGAAAAAACAAACAGACCTACTAATGATCCTATCCTGCTGCTGGTGTACCTGAAGCAGCCACCTTCTGGGCCCTAGGTCGACCTCCCACCCCAACCCCGACCCATAACCTTTGTTCCCCGTCCCACGGTGCAGTACGTCTCGGTGAACAACACGCCCATCTACGGCTTCAACATCTTCTACCGGCCCACGGACAGTGACAACGACAGTGACTACAAGAAGGACGTAGTGGAGGGCGATCGCTACTGGCACTCCATCACCGACCTGCAGCCTGAGACCGCCTACGACATCAAGATGCAGTGCTTCAACGAGGGCGGGGACAGCGAGTTCGGCAACGTGGTCATCCTGGAGACCAAAGGTACGGGCCTCGAGGAGCCTTCCTCAGCCTCACACTGCTGGGCTGTCTGCTTGTGTTGCTGGGTTACTCCCAGCAACACCACACAACACAGCAATCTCAGGTTTATGGCATATTTTAATTATACCAACGGACTGCCACCAATAGACTGCTATGTCACATGGTCCATCAATTAATG
Source organism: Gadus macrocephalus (assembly GCF_031168955.1). Lineage (NCBI taxonomy): Eukaryota > Metazoa > Chordata > Actinopteri > Gadiformes > Gadidae > Gadus > Gadus macrocephalus. The sequence goes on along the minus strand of NC_082404.1, from coordinate 2,457,340 downwards.
CTTTCCTTTCTATCTCTCTCTCGCTCTGTCTCTGTCTCTGTCTCTCTCTCTCACTCTCTCTCTCTGTCTCTGTCTCTCTCTCCCCCAAGCTCGCCCTCACCACCAGCGCCCCCTCCCATCAGAGACTCCTCACCACGGCCCTTCAGGTGGGGCGGTGCCGCGCCCCAACGACCTGCCCTACCTCATAGTGGGTGGGGTCCTGGGCGCCTTCGTCTTCATCATCGTGGCCTTCATTCCCTTCTGCCTGTGGAGGACATGGGCCAAGCAGAGTGAGGAGACACCAGCACATTAACTTATATATAGATAGACATATCAAATACATACTGTACTCATAGAGTGATTAATATCGATTTAATAAGAATACTTAGATTTAGATTTTTAATAAAGGGTCTGTAAAATAAATATCTAAAAAGATTTATATGAAATGGATGTATATTTTACAGACCCTTTATTAAAAATCAAAATCTAAGTATTAGATTTAGATATATCTTATGCATAATAATATATTTGAAACATACATAAATACTGTCTAATCGATACAAATGGATCCAGAGCATTGGTAGAGTTTAACTGTAGCCGGGAAGATCGAGATAGCCATAGACGGTCCCTCTAGCTACTTTATATAACGCTGGGCATCTCTCAGCCTCCCTCTAGCTGCTCTATATAACACTGGGCGTCTCTCAGCCCCTCTAGCTGCTCTATATAACACTGGGCGTCTCTCAGGCCCTCTAGCTGCTCTATATAACGTTGGGTGTCTCTTTGCCCTCTAGATAATCTATATAACACTGGGCGTCTCTCAGCCTCTAGCTGCTTTATGTAACGCTGGTTGCTCTATATAACACTGGGCGTCTCTCAGCCCCTCTAGCTGCTCTATATAACACTGGGCGTCTCTCAGCCCCTCTAGCTGCTCTATATAACACTGGGTGTCTATAAGCCCCTCTAGCTGCTCTATATAACACTGGGCGTCTCTCAGCCCCTCTAGCTGCTCTATATAACGTTGGGTGTCTCAGCCTCCTGGCGCTCTAGCTGCTCTGTATAACGCTGGCCGTCTCTAGCTGCTCTGTATAACGCTGGCCGTCTCTAGCTGCTCTGTATAACGCTGGCCGTCTCTCTAGCTGCTCTATTTAACGCTGGCCGTCTCTCTAGCTGCTCTATATAACGCTGGGTGACTCTCAGCCTCCTGGCGCTCTAGCTGCTCTATTTAACGCTGGCCGTCTCATGTTCTCAGAGCAAACGTCGGACCTGGGCTTCCTGGTCGTAGCGCCAGCGGTGTCCTCCTGCCAGTACACCATGGTCCCGCTGCAGGGGCGGCCCCTGGTGCCGGGGCACTGCCCCCTGGACCCCCACAGTGCCCCCCCCCACCATCACACCAGCTGCCTCTCCAATGGAGAGTACATCCCCAACAGAGGGTACACCCCCAACGGCAAACCACACTGCCTCCCGGGGTTCCAGCAGGTGAGGGCACAACAAGCTGTCTTCAGTCATCTGCTTCATTGGCAGGAGAAATATTTATAACATCGCAACACAAGCGGGAATATTTCCTTTGAACTAACGCACTCAACAATAGTTCATGTAGATAATAAAATATGGTTATTCATACACATGAGACAGAACGATATGATAACTTGCTGTGAGAAGGACATGGTGGCTCATCCTGTGTGTGTTGTGGTCTCAGGAGGAGAGGGACGGGGATATGGAGTGTGACACGCTGCTGCCACACCACATGTCCAACGGACACCTGCCCGCATACCACTGCACCACCAGGTACACACACCACCACACTGCGGCTCCACCTGGTACACACACCACCACACTGCCGCTCCACCTGGTACACACACCACCACACCGCTGCTCCACCGACTCTTACACCAAAAGCATATCTTGGCTCTCTGGTTCTTTGAGGTTCAAAAACAAATCAATAGCATTACCTTCATCGATAACAAACCCTTATCTACCATCTGGGATTAATAAAGGACATCTTATCTTAAACCAGGACTCTGATGAAATATTAATATTTCTATATAAGAAATGACCAAATGTATAAATGAAGTTACTAAATATTGTTTCCCTTTCCTGCCTCAGTGCCCCTGAGCACCACAGAGAGGATTTCTGCCCCTCCGACGACTCCGCCCTTCAGCTTCTCCACCCTTCCCATCAGCCAATCAGCGTACAGGATATAGAGGATGACGCACACTTTTATGGGGATAACGAACCAGAGGAGCGCTTCACTAAAGGTATTGTTTCAACCCCACAATGAAACTGATGCTCATACTACAATGAGCATCAGTTGCAAATTTAATAAATGCTATTTCGTTACAATACAGTACCATTTATAAAATGTATTTTAATAACTACGTAAAATAAAATTTTGCGATGTGCTGAGGGTTGACATCTAAAGTTGCTGATTTATTTCTTCTAGACTCGTCCTTCCCTCACTTGGCCCTCGAAGACGAAGGAAACTTCACGGCATCCTCCTCAGCGGCCACCACGCCGCAGTCCCAGAATGCATCGCTGGAGGAGGTAGACATGGTCCCCAGCGAGAGGGGGGCCCTCGGCGAGGGGGGGGCCCTAGGCGAGGGGGCCTTGGACGCCGAAGGGACGAGCGACTCAGCAGACGCATGAGAAGAGAGAGAATGACCCGATATTTATTTTTGTATCACGGATATTTATATATTTATGCATTTTGTACATAAATATGTTAGTATTACCTGTACATATGTTTTATTTTCATATTGAAAAGGATTCTTTATACAAGCTTCCTCAAATGATTGAGATATTATTAATTTTTCCCCTTGGTTCAGTGGGCCATAGGAATATATGTATATGGTGTAGGTATATTTATATATATATGGTGTAGGTATATATATATATATATATATATATATATATATATGGTGCAGGTACTGTATTTATATATATGGCGTAGGTATATATATATATATGGTGTAGGTAATCTATATATATATATGGCTTAGGTGTATATATATATATATATGGTCCCCAGTATTCAGCGCTCACAGGATTCCGGCTCCACATCATTCCTAAACATTTCACTGCAGACAGTATGACTCAGAGGACGTGAACACTGAGCTCTCCTCACGCTGTAGTCCTGCAGAGTCAGAGGACGTGAACACTGAGCTCTCCTCACGCTGTAGTCCTGCAGAGTCAGAGGACGTGAACACTGAGCTCTCCTCACGCTGTAGTCCTGCAGAGTCAGAGGACGTGAACACTGAGCTCTCCTCACGCTGTAGTCCTGCAGAGTCAGAGGACGTGAACACTGAGCTCTCCTCACGCTGTAGTCCTGCAGAGTCAGAGGACGTGAACACTGAGCTCTCCTCACGCTGTAGTCCTGCAGAGTCAGAGGACGTGAACACTGAGCTCTCCTCACGCTGTAGTCCTGCAGAGTCAGAGGACGTGAACACTGAGCTCTCCTCACGCTGTAGTCCTGCAGAGTCAGAGGACGTGAACACTGAGCTCTCCTCATGCTGTAAGTCCTTCAGACTCTCTGTGTAGAAATAACACAAATGTATCGAGTGTCGTGCGGCATTAACAAAACTTGTAACATGTGTATGCAAAATGAACAAGCGTCACGTTCCAGTAGTCTAGTGTTCACAGAGATTCTATATATTGTATAGTTATTTATTTTTAGCATTATGAGTCATTTTTTTTACTTTTAGCATCACTTAATGGGAGAGATTCTGGAAATTGACATTTTTACAGTCGTTCATAAGCTGAAGTGGGGGCTGTCCTGAAGCATTGTTTACTGCTGGTCCCCAAACGCCCGCCGGAAGGGGAGCTCTGGCAATGTGTGAGGGCAAAGCCTCCCTGGAAATGGCGGTAAAAATAAGTATTTGCCTCTGCCTGAGGTCAGCGGACCCCCAGATGAAGGAGACCCCTAGTCTACATCCCTCACGAGTCTAGCCATTGCCATGGTTACGCATGCTGGAGCACTATTGCATGTAAATAAAGCTTATCAAAATATACAGACTACTTTTTATTTTAATTCTATCGTATCACAATTGCTTCATTAGTTGTTTGTCCAGAGTTGCTATTCAGTTCATTATGTCGATTGACTTTGGGATGGGAGACAATTTACTATCCTGAAGCATGGGTCATATATAAAAGTATTAAGACGTATAGGGTTAGGGGTCGACATGTTACCAATGTGTTCACTGTATCGCAAGATGGTTTGGATGAAGGCACACAATGGTATATCATTATATATGATAATGTCGATTTTAACATACTCTCTTGGTTATTTTTGGGATGTCCGAAACAACATGTGAAAAGAACAATTCTAGATACATTTTCCTTTCACCATCGACAAGTACTATAATGCTCTGGATATTCTCAAAATGTTTCCATTTAGCCTGCATTGAGTGTGGCTGTAGAAGCCTGCCTTTCAAGGCCTCCATGTGGAAACGTATAGAATATGATTAAACAGAATGCTTCTATCGCCACCTATAGGCCGTTGGTCAAATATCACAGACACAAACACCCACCTCGTTGATGCATGGAAAAGGATGCTTCTAAACTTTATCAATCAACTTTGTACATACATACATACTCTTGTATGTACATACTCTAGTATGAAACATTGGTATTTACAAAATAGCTCTTGAGAAAATGGATTCTCTACAGTAAACCCTGATGCAAGTTAGTAAATTACATTTCTGGGTATTATTTACCATAACTTATTAACCTCAGTAAAAGTTTGAAATCTTCTTATAGACCTCATTGTGGATATTTACTACAAGATAGTTGAACCAAAGTATTCCAAAAGTTCCTTATTTGTGTCTCCACCTGAAGATGTAAAAAAAAAGAGATTTAAACCTTAAAGAACACAATCTTTGATTTGGACCTACTCTTTTCCACATCACTTGATCCCCCCCACCCACTGAAATGGTACCCGGACCACCAGGAACCCCTGCTCGCCATGGCGGCCAGCGACCAGCAGGCCAATCAGATGGCGCCTCCTTTCCTCAGCTCAGCGCTGGTAGAAGCTGTGTCCATTGCCACGGAGAATGTCAGAACTGTTGAGGAGAGGGGCAATGGAGCTCACAGAGGGGTACGGGGAAATTCGTGCTTCTTGCTTGGAGCACGCCTGGTCTGGGTGGTCTGGGTGCCCTGGGTGCACTGAATCCTAACTGGTGCCATGCTGTCCGAGACATGGGGGTGCAGACCGGAGCTGAGACGGTAGACAACGTAGACGTCTACCGTGACGCTGGAGGAGGTGCTACGACCGTCTGCGGAACACAAGCCAGAGACAGCCCATCTGCTGGAACTGCTAGAGCTTCCAGTGGAGCTGAGCGGCCTCGATAGCTTCCCGTTAGGTTCAGTAGTGGTGACCTGTGAATTGGTCCGGAGCCCTGGGACTTTAGAGGCAGTGGTGCTATTGCCAACCACTGACAATGGTTTGCTCTTAATGGCCATGGCTGCTGCCACCGCTGTTGTGAGTGTGACCGCAGGAGTGGATGTTAGTGCACCACTTGGTAGACTCACAATGTCTTCATTTTGTGTAACATTAATACTAGTTGCAGATGTGCTTTGAGATACGCTCAGTGGGCTACTTACAGATGTTGGGCCTTCTTGTTGCAGGGGCTTACTGCATACTGCAGCCTGACTAGAGGAGTTTGATACAGTGATTGTTTTAGATCGGCTCTTGGGGATATTTTCTGGCGTTTTATAATCAGCAGTGACTTTACTACAAGTGGCGGGTGTAACAACTGTGGTGACTGCAGGGACACTATCTTTTACACTCCCAGCAGTTGGGTATTCACCTACAGCAACCACTGGCCTAGCTGCACCAGCGATAGTAACCTGGGCCTGTCTGCTCTTGAGGGCTTGGTTCTTTTGCTTGCCCCCTTTTTTTCTGCCGTCGGGCCTTAGTGGCATCAGCCACAGAACATCAGAACAAGTGGGAGGGGAGGTGTAGCCGAAGCCTGTAAGTGTCTGGAGGGGGCAGTGGGTGCTACTTCTTGGACGGCAGGGGCGACAGAAGAGGTGGGCTGTTGCTGCTGCTGTTGGACAACCGAAGGAGGAGCCGCAGGTTTCTGAAGATTCGTCAGACTGGTGATCGTCAGAGGCAGGCCTTGGGAGATGCTCTTGTTGAGGCTGCTCAGCGCCCCTAGACTATTGAGGGCCACATTGGTGGTAGGTTATTCTGCGGTGGTGGGCTGGACCAGCTGCAGGGTGCTTTTGCTGCCCTGCATGCCTGCTTTATCTGCTGTATTCATGGGCTGCAAAGCAAACCATGAACTGTGGCCATTCACAGTGATGGTCTGTGGGGAGGCAGACTGAGCAGTCCTGGCAGGTGAATCCTGGATCCCCTGCTGGGAGGACTTCATTTTGGGTGGAACGGGGTGTGATAAAATGAACACAGCTGTTTACCTCCAACCGTGTGTGATTTGATTTGATTTGAGATCTGATTTGGCAGTTCCTCTCTAACTGCGGCTTGAGACGAACAGGCATTTCCCTGCTGCAGGATGACTACACTCTGGTTATTGGTGTTCTGCAGAGCGGACACCCCAGACACGCCGGCCCCTGATGGGTTGACCTGCAGCACCTGCATGGTCTGGAGAAGGGGAAGTACTGTTGCCTGAGGCTGGGGTACAAGGGCCGGCTGAGGGAGGGGCTGGGGCTTGGGTTGAGGGATCAGGGCGGTCTGGCGATGGGGAACCACAGACGCTGGTTGCAGCACAGATGGCTGGGGTTGTGACATGACAGCAGGATGGGCCACCACGGCCGGCCGGGGAGGAACAGCACATTGGGGCTGGGTATTGGTCTGTGTGAGGAGGGCTGAATGCAGCTGTGGAAGTCTATGAACAGGCTGTGCTTGGATGTGTGTTGCAATGCTCGCCTGCTGTAAGGGTACCTGAGGTCGTATTGGGAATTGAATGGGCTGGGTAGTGGATTTGTTACCCATTGGACACACGGTCAGCTGCTGAAGCCTCTGATTGGTGGTAGCACCCTCCAACGTAGGCATGCTCTGACAGACTGGCTGCACAGTGTTCCCTGCCAAATGGAGCGTTGTCCATGTGGTCTGTGTGCTGCCGGCTGCCCCAGCCCCGAGGACAGCTGTGTTGCTGGGGATGGACGTGTAGCTGATAGTCCTCATGGAGGTGTCTCCAGAGAATAAGGAGCCCAGCACCTCCGCCACCTCTGCAGTGGAGGAGTGGCTTCCAGCCTGGGCCACGGTGGCCAGGCTCAGGACTCACGTGGTCAGGCTCTGAAAAGCATAGATCTCCAGACCAGGAGAAGCTCTGCATGGTCCGTGGCGAGGACTAAATACTCCATGAAGACAAATCTGAAGGGGCAGAGAGTTGCTTATTCCTGTTTTGGTACGAGATATTCTAACTAAGAGAAACAAATTAGCTCAAGTGATGAAGCTCTCAGTAGGGGAAGTGTAGATTTTTGATCTGCTGGATTCCAGTTCATCTATCTTTGCCTTTTTGATGTGAATGCAAATCCTCCTCTTGCCTGTCGCTGGTAGAAAAGCAGGTAGAGGCCTGCCCGAAACGCGTCTATACGTTCACTTTGTATGGGATCCTGTCGCCCCGTCGCGTTTGGTGTGAACACACAGTCATTGTAGCACAGGCATTGGTCCTCCAGGTTACTGGCCAGTTCCTGATAGGCCCCCTCACTGATGTTATGTCCTTGGGGCGGGTTCAAAGGTGGACATCATACGATCATCAATGACTAATCATTCACTGATCAATAATCAATAAATAAATCTTTAAATAACCAATAATCTATAACAAATCATCAATAACAGTCATACAATAACCAATAATCATTCATACATTAACATAAATCACACAATAATCAATCATCAATAATCAATCATTGATAATGATAATCAATCATTCAATAATCGCTCATCACTAACCAATCATCAATAATAAATCGTACAATCATCAGTAATCATTCATGCAAATACCTCATACACAAAACCCTGATTGTCCGTGCCTGTGTGCATGTGTGTGTCACCTGAGTTCAGTTGCTAATACCCTGACGGCCAGCTAAACTCTTTCCCAAAACACCAAGACTCTGCAAACGTATTTCTCACTTCCACAGGTTTAATGGACGCACATGGGAAAAGGTGAAACTGCAACACACAAATAAAAAGGCAGGGAAATCAGAAATCTCATCTCAAACTGCAGTGTTCTTTTTGAAAATAGGTTGCAGAGTCAGGGTCGCTTTTAACTCACTTTATTTGGTAAAGGTTTATTCTAGTCTCTATGAAGCAAAAGGAGAGGAATTGTATTATGCACACTTAGAGATTCACTTAATAGTAGGGCATCTGATAGATGCGTGTTGTGACTTATCTACTGGGCAGGCGTGGACTCAGTTATGTGCTCTTATTGGCTAAGCATGGTGCTGAACTCCCACCTCCTGGATATCCGAATGTGTCTCTATGCTGCTCTCTTGTGGCTATGTGTTGGCATTGCAACTTGGTTTGAGGCTATGAGGCTATGAGGCTATGTTGCTTCGTTGCTATTGTTTTTGTATGAATTCCTATTATTATTTACCTGCCATGGGAGTCTCTGGCAGCCCATAGAACCGCTTGGCGAAAAGTTGCGAAATTCTGCACACTGGTTCAGGACAGCCCCATTAGCCCAACAAGCCAATTTAAGGGCGCTAGCCCAACAGCTCTAGCGCCACTAACAGGTCAAAGTTGCACATGCATTCATGTTTATAACTTCCGACCCATTCATCCAATATTCACAAACCAGGTATCATTGGATTCCTTGAACCAAGCCGAGTTCAACCTATGACGTCATTTTGCGCCATGATGGATTTTCCGCCATCTTGGTTTATGTCCAAAACCTTCAAAATGCTACTCCTATCACACATTTTGTCCAATCATCTCGAAACTTGGCGCACATTATCTTAAGGCCATGCTTGATATAAAAATATCAAAGATGTTTCAAATTCAAAACAGTTTGGCCGCTACAGCCAGTCAAATTTGGCGGCAAAGCCGCCAAACAGGAAGTAGGCCAATTTCTCAGCAGCCCTTTGACATATCATAACCAAACTTGGTACTAATGCTGCGTTCGAGTATTCTCTGCGAACTGACTCGGATCTCGGATCTGACGCCACTCCCACACTTCAAGCGTTTTATTATTTCGCTCGGTCGTTGGAGGAAAACATGGACGCCACCCGGAAAGCTGTTGTCGCGGTAGTATTGGCAGAGGACCAAGCGCTCCAAAATAAGTAGGCTATAGGCCATAGGCAGAGATACGGACGCAGTAAGGTATTGCAGTAATACGAGTGATTGAAATTGCAATTCAAATCACCAAAGTGGTCCAAGCACAATGAAAACAGTTCATACTTCAAGTCACACTGGGCACAGCCATCTTGAATTCTGTCTCGGAATTTTGCTCGGTCACCACTGAGTTCAACCGAGATGGCGAGTTCGCCGTCAGAGGAAAAGGGCATGTTTGTGCGCGTCACTAGGCAACGTCCTCGGACCTCCGAGACGGATGGATAATAAAACGCAGCAATAGACCCATGACCTCATCATGATGACACTCAATGAATTTGGTGAGCTTTGGCCTCAAGGGGGCGCTGTTATTAATGTCGATGTGTTTTAACTCCTCTCTCTTCACATGAGTATATTTCAAACAAATGTTCAATGTCTGGTGATACTATCAGACCTCCCCGTATAGCTAGTAAATGATTTATCACGAAAATATCCGCGACAGCCAATCAAATTCGAACTTGACGGCAAAGCCGCCTAACAGGAAGTAAGCCTGTTCTCAGCAACTCTTTAACATATCATAGCCAAACCTGCTGCATAGACTTATGACATCATTGACATCAGACAGCCAAACAATTTGGTGACCTTTGACCTTAGGGGGACGTCAAACAACAATTACTTTATTTACCATTCCGCCCACTTACAATATTAACTGCAATTCTTACTGGAATAGATGTTTCATGAACCACCTCCAGAACGGATGCTTGTTAACATTGTGTCTCTGATAGGGATATTGTTCCGAATACCCCTATGCATGTGTCATTTGTTCTGTCAGGCAGATGATAATGCGCCCTTACCACTAGGTAGGGTCATGTTTCCATTTGGTAAACATTGACGCGTACTCGCATAATGCTCTAGTTCATTCCACCAGCTGTCGTTATTACCGATTACCGAGACGGTCGTGATACTGGTAGATTAATTCCAATCATCATGAAACTTCCCATATTTGATCTTCAGACCAAGTTGAACAAACGTGCCAAACAGCCTTTTCTAATTCCAAACCGTTTGGCCGTGGCAGCCAATCATACTTGACGGCAAAGCCGCCTTACAGGAAGTAAGCCTGTTCTCAGCAACTCTTTAACATATCATAGCCAAACTTGGTACATAGTCTCATGATATCATTCTGGGGACATTTAAACAATTTGGTGACCTTTGACCTCAGGGGGACGTCAAACAACAATGACTTTATTTACCATTCCGCCCACTTACAATATAAACTGCAATTCTTGCCGCGTACTCGCATAACGCTGGAGTTCATTCCACCAGCCGTCGTTATTAACGATTACCGAGACGGTCGTCAGGTAGCCACCTAGCCGATACAGTCGTCATGTAGCCACCTAGCCGATTAGGTCCGCGTATGTGCATAATGCTGTAGTTCATTCCACCAGCTGTCATTATTACCGATTACCGAGACGGTCGTCATGTAGCCACCTAGCCGATTACGTCCGTCCGGCAGAATTAGCTTATCGAGTCCCATTATGCTTGACACCCACATTGCTGCATGCAGCTATATTTACACTTGTTTTTGTGGCCTTGAGCGTCTGGGTCTCTCGGACATCTTGACCGGTCGTATCTCTAGAATTGACACATGATGAATGGCTTCCTGTATGAGCTGGACGCCTCCCTAGCAGGCCCCCAGGATAGGCGCATACTTCCGCAATCCACCAGTGCTCAGAGGCCAAGCCTGGTATTGCAGCTGTTTAAGCTGGCTGTGGACGGGGGTCCGTCATTTTATGTGGCCCAGAAGTAGATATCGCCGTCCACTCCAATACAAGTGGGGAACAGGATTGTGTCTCCGCAAAAAATGTCTGGATATCAATCAAAGGCTCATAATTACCTTCATGCCATGTCCTAAAAAAATGTACGTTTTTTCTTTCCTTAACGCCACCTCAAGCGTTTTATTAGCCGTTATCTCGCTGGGGAAGAGGGGTGTGCAGCTGAAAGGAGTCGTAGTGAAGCAAATGGCATCCGAGAGGGCCTAGTTCAGTGCTCCGTTTTTTGGACTGGTTCATCTGCTGCTCAATAACTCTCACGGTCCTCTGCTTGCGATCATTGTGATTCATCATGTATTGATCCATTTATTCAAAAGATCCAAAGACAAAGAAGCGGTGCATTACGGTATCAGTTCTATATTTCTGCATCCGGTACGTCACGGACTAGGTCACGTGTCTTGGCCACATAACGCGGAAGCAAATCGCTCCTGTATGATGCCCTGCGCCACTGAGCAGTTTCCATAGGAATGAATGGGCGGCCATTTTCGGTCTGTGGTCCATCCTTTAATATGTCCATGCTCCCTAGGCTCAGGATACCTCCCTAAAATGAGAATGAAGCCTCTTTAATTGGCAAGGGCATATGTGGCCTGTTGGTATGAATGTGTGAATTACGTTACAAAACTAATAAGCAAGAATATTTACTTGTGAAAAACATTATTTTTAGTCATTTCAATACTACGAATGTCGTCAAATGACCCACGTGTGACCTAACATGGTATTCGTATAGCCGTAGCACAATTGAACTGCCTTGCCAAGAAAACTACACACTTTACACTGATGCCAAAATAGTGATTAAAACCTTACAATTAAATCAATATACAAAGAATACATACCTCCGCAATCCACCAGTGCTCAGCGGCCAAGCCTGGTATTGCAGCTGTTTAAGCGGGCTGTGGACGGGTCCCTCGATTCAAGGGGCCCAGAAGTAGATATCTCCTTATCTATCTTAAAAGTAAAAATCTATACATATTTCAAAAGAGCTGTCTTAAAGTGTGTTTTTGTGCTTCCCAGCTATAACATTGTATTCACAGTATATGTCATATTTTTTAATTCACATTTGATCAACCTTGGCAACATTTAGTACTCATTACTGTTAATAATTTTATATTAAAGGAATAATTAACTGTTTAGTAAAGGACTTATTAACCTTAATAAACATTGTTCCTGCTTTAGATCCAAGGCCTTTAAAAATGCATAATTTACTATTATTAAAGGACTTATTAACCTTAATAAACATTGTTCCTGCTTTAGATCCCGTACCTGCTAAATGCATAATTAGCAGTTCAATAAAAGATTTATTAACCTTAATAAACATTGTTCCATAAAGCAAATTTTACTGCTAATAAAGTAATAATAAAGCTGTTTTTACCTTCATAAAGCAAAAAAAAAGCTTAGTAAAGGTTTGACAATGACATAATTGATAATGCGTTTAACAACTATAAGAGACTCATAAGACTATTCTTAATGTTATTAAGCAATCAATGAATAGTTAACAAGTTACAGTGTTTCCCCTAGAATTTTTTTTAGGCCCGGTGGTAAGAGCTGATAGTGTGATTTGTTATACATTTTTCCCGGGATGCTAGAGTATTTGTTGGTTATTTCCATATAAAACACTTGCTTAGCCATCACAAGTTGATAATGATTCAATGAACACGTTATTAACAATAAACTAATTTTATTTACAATACACTAATTTTATTTACAATACACTCATTTTATTTACAATACACTCATTTTATTTACAATACACTTATTTTATTATGAACACAGTGAGCATGGCTGGTTGCTACACTTAATCTTTCTAGGCTTTTGGAAGAATTGCTCTGCCATGCTAATGATGATATAACTTAATGCTGTCAGATTGTCCGTTATGATGGGGCATCATCTGCGCACGCGCGACACCGCATTTCTTTTTTTTTTTCGTTTTTTTTTTTTTTTTTTTCGTTTTTGGCCGGTTGTTGGCCTGGCGGGGGCGCTCGTTGGCCTGGCGGCCCGCCAGGCCTGAACAATAGTAGGGGAAACACTGAGTTACTTATAAGTGCTTATAAAAGTCTTATAATCTCACAATGAACACGTTTATAACGTTATCATTTACACTTAGTCTTAGTAACACCAATTAATGTTAATAAGCATATAATAGGGTTCTTATTACCTATTAACTAAGGCTTGTTATTACAAGGACCTTTAAAGCATTACCGTTAAAGGGTTTAAATCTAGTGAAGGGATTTGAACAGACAATGTAAACATGCACACCATTTAAAAAAAATAATGCTTGGAAACAAATAAGTTAAAAAAAATGGCTCATTTGATCAAGTTTGAATACATTTGAGAAAAAATATAGAATAGCTGAGCTGATCAGATTGGATTGGCAATTTCCAGCCCAACTATAAGCCAATGACATGCAAATGCAGACCAAAGCGTCATCTCATGTGGTGTGAGAAATTCTGACTTCCTACTCATCATTCACACTGTGGTATAATGGATCGAGCAGTGTGTTTGACTGGCACTACAGCTGTGATCTATGATCCACTGTGTGGGTCTTTTAGTTGGATTTGAGCGCAAATAAAGATTAAGCTTGTACATCCTTACCTCTGTCTATATATTAATATAATAATAAATTAAATGTATATAGCGCTTAATATGGTACTCTAAGACGCTTATATAAGTAACCCACGAGTAATAGACAAAATTACATGAAACTACAACACACACATAAGTTAATTTACATTTCTTCCAGAGAAAATAATATTATTATAAGTAAAATAAATAATAATAAATATTTTTTTTCAGGAGAATTTCAGGATACAAATTTCAAGATATGTTGTTCAGTCATAAGGCCCATTAGAAGAATATCAGGAGAATATCAGGACTTACACGTTATACCGAAAGCAGCTATAGGCTCAAAACCTCCCAGTGAACCTAAAACCCTCCGAAACGTATATTGCCAGAAAACCGATTAATTATATACTTCTTAAATAGCAAAAACATGAATACACACATAACCGCAACTTGATAGTAACTATGACGTTATTTGCGATACAATGAACCTCTCATCTTTATCTCACACACACAAACCTCACAAGGTCTGTAAAGTAAACGCTGACAGCAGCAGAAAATGGGTACATGAGCTAAAATAAAACAACCCTCAAAATAGTCATGCATAAAATCCTCTATTTAATTAGAACTTCAACTCGAAATAATCCTAAAAACTCATATAATACCACCAGGTGTGAGAATGATTAGCCATTACAAGCCGTTTTGAAAATGTGCAGCTTCTGACATCACAGGTGGGCATGTCCACCTAGATGTCTGCTGGATAGATCTCTCTGCCAGCCTACCCAGTGGACTGTAGCAACCGTTGCTCATCTATCCATCCTACACCTAGGTGGACATCATGCCCACCTGTGATGTCAGTAATGGCTAATCACACTCACACCTGGTGGCACAATATGTCCCCTTTAAAGAACATAAACCAGAGAACTATGTACAGTCAACCCCAGCTCGACTAATGCATCATGAATCAAAACTCCTTACAACTGGCAAAGAGGTTTGAATGACAGGTCTGATGGCCCTCCCTCGCCCCTACTTACTAATTACTACTGGACAGGTGCCCATCTCCCACCCCTTAATACTCGTGTTCATTCAGCATGACGTGAAGTTAAGCATTGTGGTTAGCATTTAGCTTCTACCAGTGCTGTGTTCCCATATCCATACTTCCATGAGTATACTTAAATGTAGTACACTATCCACACTCACTAAGTGCGCAGATTTTTAGATGTCAGTGTGGTTCAAAATCGAATACTCTGCGGTGCACTTACCGGACATTACGATAGACTGCCGTCACGGCTCATTACCCGCCAAAAACATCCTGCTTTGACCTGTGAACGCTTTATGCCTAACAGCTATAAAAAGCTAAAAAGCTATAAAAGCTACAAAATGAGTCCATCCGATAGGAAGTCACCCAATCATAATTGGAAGGCCCTACGTACTCAAACTAAGTAGTAAGTATGGGAAGTATGGATATCGGAACATGCCGCAGGAGTACATCCCATATGTAGCAAGCATCTAGCCTCTAGCCATATAAACGGGGGTCCCCACAGACAAACGGCAGATATACAACAATCATATTTCCAATCAATTAATAATTTTAGCGCCAGTCTAACAAGAAATAAAGTAACCGTTTAATCTTGACATGTGTTTCTAGGTTAAATATTGACGTTGTTTAGGCTCAGGGACGTCCTCAATGGTTCGCTTTTGTGATAGCCACCTTGGGCTAGACCTTCATCTAGAACAGGTGTCTCAAACTCAACTTACCTGGGGGCCGCCGGAGGTAGAGTCTGGGTCAGGCTGGGCCGCATCAAGTATTCCATCAAGTATTCCACTGAAAAAAGGAGCACAACTGACCCAATCTAAGATAATGATAGGGCTATCATTAGATCATGTTGGTTATGTAATCGCTAACAACAGGGGACATTTCATAGTGGTTGGTGGCAACCGGGAAAATTTTAGCGTCTTTTGACTTTTGTCGGGACTCAGGACACACAACTCAAAATTGGGACTGTCCCGGCAAAAGTGGGACATCTGGTCACTCTATCACAAGTGATAAAAAAGCGTGGCAAGCCACTTAGCAAAATGCGTTTGACAACAACGCACGGGCCGCACTAACACTTAACTTTGATGTCAAGTAGGGGGCCACAAAATATCATCCCACGGGCCTCAATTGGCCCCCGGGCCACGAGTTTGAGACCCCTGATCTAGAATGTCCTCACGCTAGCCTCACTGGGAGTCAATGAGGCCAACTGAAAATGTACGAAGCGGGGATGAAATTATACAGTTAAACTGATTCTGAAAGAAGTATAGATGATATCGAAATTCTGTTGATTTGTTAAATGTTTCAACGAAGGTTAACGGATAACAATTTCTAGTAGTAGTTGAAGTGTCAGAGAATGGACGGACGCCTTTGCCATTGAAAAAATATTTTGAGGTGAGAAATTGTGGAAGAGTAGTAGTTTGTAGATAATAAAGTAAGGTATTTTCCTGCAGGAAATACGGTGAGTCCTGTAGTGCAAAGTGAGGTTAAAAATATTTTTCGGAAAGGCAGACCTAAAGAAATATGGTCAAGTGAAAATTCTGACTATTTGGACCCTGCACCTCATTATGATTGAGTGTAATTATATGGAATTGGCTAATTCGGATTTATTTGAGGGTAATTTCAATTCTAGATTCACATTGAGTTAGCTGTAGAAGCCTGCATTTTAAGGCCTCCATGTTGAATAATATCCAATATGATTAAACAGAATGCGTCTAACGCCACCTAGAGGGCGTTGTTCAAATATCACCGACACACGTACACACCCACCTCGTTGATAAATGGAAAAGGATGCTTATAAACTTTATTAATCAACTTTGTATTTACAAATACATACATACTCTTGTATGAAACATTGGTATTTACAAAATAGCTTTTGGGAAAATGGATTCTGTACAGTAAACCCTGATATAAGTTAGTAAATTACATTTCTGGGTATTATTGAAAAAAACAGATAAACCTCAGTGGATGTTTGAAATCTTCTTATAAACCTAAAGGTGGATAATTACTACAAGATAGTTGAACCAAAGTATGACATAAGTTACTTATTTGTGTCTCCACCTAAAGATGTAAAAAACCAAAACAAAAATATGGAGTCTATGGAGACGGGGTCTTTAAACCTCAAAGAACACCATCTTTAATTGTGACTTCCTGTCAACTCTTATCCAAATCACTTGCGCCCCCCCGCCCTGTCTTGAAAACTGAAATGGTACCCTGACTACTAGGAACCCCTTCTCGCCATGGCGACCTGCAGGCCAATCAGACGGCGGAGCTGCCGTCGTGGCCCAGGATGTGGCTGATGTTGTGGGCGGGCCGGTTGGTCTGCTTGCCCGAGTCGGCGGCCGAGGCGTTGGACAGCGACAGCAGCGGGGACATGGGCATGGAGGAGCCGTCGCTGGGCATCGCCGTGGCGATCTCCGGGAACAGCGAGGTCAGGCTGAAGTTGGAGAGGTGCGGCGTGATGCCCGAGGCGTTGGTGATGGGCATGGGGGGCATCTCCGGGAGCAGGGGGAAGCTGGCCTGACCGAAGCCCACCGGGCGGGGCGGGGACAGGATGGAGCCGAAGCGGTTGTTGAGGGGCGCGGCGCCACCCTTGTCCCCCCCGGGGCTGGTGAACATCTGGTTGGAGAAGTACTGCAGTGGCAGGTCGCTGGGCAGGCTGGGGTGGGCCGCCGGGGAGTAGGACGAATAGAAGGAGGGCAGGGTGTTCTGCGGCTCCACGGGCAGGAGGGCGGGGGTCCGCGAGGAGCCCGCCTGGCTCACTGGCGGGATGAAGGTGGAGTTGGTGTTGATGGGCGGAGGAGGCGGCGGGGGGTTCATCCCCCCCTCCCCGATGAAGGGGAAGCTGAAGTTCTGCGTGAGGTGCTGGTCTGGGAGCAGGTTGCCGTCCCCGTCGTTGAAGCGGACGATGCTGCTGCGCCGTGCGTCCCCCCCGGACTGAGGCCTGCTCAGCAGCCCCCCACCCCCAGGGGCCAGCGGCAGGTGGCCCCCAGGGGCCAGCGGCAGGTGGCCCTCCGGCTCGAAGGGGTTGGTGGGTCTCAGGGGGCCGGAGCGCGGTCGCTCCCCAGGCCTCAGCTTAGCGGGCAGGTTGTCCTGGCCCGGGTGGCGGGAGCGCTGGCCGGCGGCGGTGGAGGGAGCGCGGGTGGCAGGGGGGCGGCCGCCGGGCTCGCTGTGCGGTATGGGGGGGTGGGGGAGAACGGCAGCTCTCACCACGGGGCTCCCTCCTCCGTGCATGTTCCCACTCCCATGCGGGAGGTGGCCCTTGCTGCCGTCCCCGAGCCTCATGCTCTGGGTCTTCTGGCTCTGGGCTCCGCTGGGACTTGAGGCCTTGGCCTGCATGTCGGCCGCGGAGCCGGCGGTCACACAGCCGTACTCCATGATGCTGACCGGGGGGCAGCACTGCACCGGACGCTGGTGGGCCGTCTGCTCGGGTAGGTGCGGCGACAGCAGGTTCTGCATGAAGCTCTGGTGGCAGCTGTCCTGCTCCCGCGACAGCACGCTCCCCCCACCCTGAGACCCAGGGTGGGCTCCGCTGTAGCCCCCACGAGACCTGCCGTCCCCTGGAAGACCCCCTCCCATCCTGAAGCCCCCCTGCTGCTGCTGCTGCTGCTGCCCCTGAGGAACCCTCTGGGTGGGGGGAACAGGTTTTGGGGTCATGTCCCCTCCGCGGGACCCCTGTACCTCAAAACCACCCAGTTGATGTCCTCCTCCTCCGCTGACCATGGCCTTGAAAGGAGGGCATTCTGAGACTCGCTGTACATCTGAGGAGCCTGGGTGTTCGTGGCGGTTCTGGCTGTGCCCTATGCTGGCCTTCCCACGCGACGTGTCCAGGTAACCCCGCAGGTCAGACTGCTCCGGAGCAGATCCACGACCAGTCTGATGATGAAGCCCCATTCGCTGTTGCTGCTGTTGTTGCTGTTGTTGTTGCTGCTGTTGTTGCTGTTGCTGCTGCTGTTGTTGCTGTTGTTGTTGCTGTTGTTGCTGCTGCTGTTGTTGCTGCTGCTGCTGCTGTTGCTGCTGCTGCTGCTGTTGGTGGTGGTCAGCGTTGGACGAGCTCTTGCCGATGAGGGCCTCCGCAGAGTAGTTGGAGACACGGTGGCGCTCCTGGCGGGAGGGGGTGCAGGCCATGTCGGGGGCCCGGGAGGCAGGGTTGCTGGGCTGCGTGATGAGCTGCTGCTCCAGGCTCCTGGAGCTCAGCAGCCTCTGCATGCTGTTGTGGTCCTGGCCAGCCTGAGGGCACAACAGGAGAACTAAAGGAATTGTATTGTGCATAAAGGGCTTGAAGAAACATAAAAATTGTCTTAAAACCAATTGCAATCCACAGATTCTATTTTTCCCCCGGATATTTATCAAGATTTTCTTGGCCAAAGCTACATTGTTTTTAACACAATTTAAACTCATTGTGCATTTATGGACAGAACCGTGACGAAAGAAAGTGGGATAAAGAGAGAGGGAATGACACACTGCCCATATGCTACATTCTAGGACAACCGACCCACCTTGAGGTGCTCCTGCTGTGCCAGATGCCCAGCATGGTGGCTCCTGGGTCCTCCTGCCTGGCTCTCGCAGCTCTTCTCTGGGGGTCGCACTCCAAAGTGCTGCTGCTGCTGGATCTGCTGCTGGAGGTGCTGTTGATGTCTTGAATGAGAGCTCTGCTGCTGCTGGAGCTGCTGCTGTTGTTGATGTTGTTGTTGGTGTGTTTGCTGCGGATGCTGTGGTAGTTGTTGGTGAGGCTGCGGGTGGGACTGCTGATGGCTCTGCTGTTGGTGTTGGTGGGCCTGCTGCTGGGCGTGTTGTTGATGCTGTTGTTGCTGTGGGTGCTGCTGCAGCTGCTGCTGTTGTTGGACCCCTGGCTTCTCCATGTGATGCGGTTTCTGATGCAGGCCAGCAGGTGAGCTGCTCTGATTGCCTCTCACCAGCCCCCTCTTCTTCTGGACATGCTGTTGCTCCTGCTGCTGCAGCAACCTCTGGTGGAGCGAGTGGAGCTGCGCTGGGTCAGGCTGGGTCAGGTGGTGTTGGAGCTGGTACAGCTGGTGCCTTTGCTGTTCCTGTTGCTGCTGCTGTTGTTGCTGCTGCTGTTGTTGTTGCTGCTGTTGTTGCTGCTGCTGTTGTTGCTGTTGCTGCTTCATGTAAGGGTTTCCACTGAGGTGTTGACCCGACTGGGATGAGGTGTGCTGGGGGTGTCCTTGTGCAACATGAGGCAGGACAGACTGGTTTGGATCAGGCAGTCCTTGGGGTGGACACTCAATGGGACGCAGAACGGTGTTCATGAAAGAGTTTGAGGTGAAAAGGGAGCCAGCGCCATCAGGGTTGATCCTGCTCATGATGGCTGAGGGACCGGGGGGAATCTGCCCCACCATCATCTGGGTGTGGTCGGGGGCTTTTACCTCCATGCGGCTATGGATGGGGGTCGACTGGGGGCATAGCTTGGGCCGCTTCCCAGACGTCAGCATGACCTCTTCCTGGGCCTGTCGTTTGGAGACCTGTTTGACGTGGCGCTCCCCCATACCAGCCTGATTCCTCATGAGGGCACCCTTCAGAGGGGTGTAGTCGTTGAGCTGGACCGAGACAGAGCAGGGGGGCAGGGAACTGTTGGACGACTGAGACAAGTGTGGGGAAGATCCCACAGGGGAGGGGATGGAGCCCTGCTGGCCCGAGAGACTGGGCGAGCCAGGGTAAGGCTGCTGGCTCGAGTTAGGCCTGATCAGATTGTTGACACTCAAACTGGTCCCGCATTGTGATGGAACCAGTGGATGGGACTGCACCTGGGAGTAAGAAATACCCGTTGGATGTCTGGATCCCGTCAGCCCAATAATGGACCCCTCCCCACTCTGAGCTCTGACAGACCCCTGGCTGGGGGGCTTTGTCACCGCAGCCTCCATGGGCTTGGTCGCCTTCCCCTGCGGTGCAGACAAGCCCCTCTCTTGGGTGGCAGACGACGGTGAAGTCTTGGGGGGCTCCCATGCCGTGGTGGCGGAGATTGCTGGAGTGCTGTGGTCTGCGGTGCACCCAGCAGCTCTCCTCCCAGGGATTTCCTGCTCCAGCATAGCCAAGGCTACGATGTCGGCCTGTTCCGACGTAAACGTAAACGTGCCGAAGGAACCAGATGAGGCGTTGATGCCATGCCCCTGAGGCAGCATGGAAGCTACAGAGAAGCCCCTCCCACTCCCACCACCAGCAGACATCGGGGAGTCCGTCTGCCGGCTGGCTGTCATATGATGCTCCATGGTCTCGTGATGATCTAGGATGGTGTACACCGGCGGGGACAGCAGATAGTCCTTCCGAGAGGGCGCATCGAGGTTGGTGGACTCGGCCATGCACTGTTTCTCCAACGCTGCAGAGACGTGTCTCTGCTTCTGGGTCTCCCTCTCTCGGACGAGACCCCGGGTCTGTTTGACGTCGGCCATGCAGGACGGGGAGGGTGTGGACGTGAGCAGGTCCGGCTGCTGGATCAGAGATCTACCGACGGCGCCTGCTTTCCTCATCTCAGTGCTTGTAGGAGTTGTGCCCGGGGCCACGGAGAACGTCAGAACCATTGAGGAGGGTGGTGCGGTGGAGCTCACAGAGGCGGACGGGGAAATTTGTGCTTCTGGCTTGGAGCATGCCTGGGAGAGTGTGGTCTGGGTGCCCTGAATCCTAACTGGCGCCATGCTGTCCGAGACAAGAGGGCTGCAGACCGGAGATGAGACGGTAGACACCGTAGTGACACTGGAGGAGGTGCTACGACCGTCTGTGGCACAAACGCCAGAGACAGCACATCTAATGGAACTGCTAGAGCTTCCAGTGGAGCTGAGCGGCCTCGATAGCTTCCCGGAAGGTTCAGTAGTGGTGGCCTGTGAATTGGTCCGGGGCCCTGTGACTTTAGAGGCAGTGGTGCTATTGCCGACCACTGACACTGGTTTGCTCTTAATGGCCATGGCTGCTGCCACCGCTGTTGTGAGTGTGACCGCAGGAGTGGATGATAATGCACCACTTGGTAGACTCACAATGTCTTCATTTTGTGTAACATTAATACTAGTTGCAGATGTGCTTTGAGATACGCTCAGTGGGCTACTTACAGATGTTGGGCCTTCTTGTTGCAGGGGCTTACTGCATACTGCAGCCTGACTGGAGGAGTTTGATACAGTGATTGTTTTAGATCGGCTCTTGGAGATATTTTCTGGCGTTTTACCATCAGCAGTGACTTTACTACAAGTGGCGGGTGTAACAACTGTGGTGACTGCAGGGACACTATCTTTTACACTCCCAGCAGTTGGGTATTCTACTACAGCAACCACTGGCCTAGCTGCACCAGCGATAGTAACCTGGGCCTGCATACTCTCTCTCCTCTTGGGGGGCTTGGATCTTTTGTTTGCTCCCTTTTTGGCAACAACTTTGCTTTTTTTCTGCCGTCGGGCCTTAGTGGCATCAGCCAGGGGAACAGGCAGGAGGGGAGGAGTAGCCGAAGCCTGTAAGTGTCTGGAGGGGGCAGTGGGTGCTACTTCTTGGACGGCAGGGGCGACAGAAGAGGTGGGCTGTTGCTGCTGCTGTTGGACAACCGAAGGAGGAGCCGCAGGTTTCTGAAGATTCGTCAGACTGGTGATCGTCAGAGGCAGGCCTTGGGAGATGCTCTTGTTGAGGCTGCTCAGTGCCCCTAGACTATTGAGGGCCACATTGGTGGTAGGTTCTTCTGCGGTGGTGGGCTGGACCAGCTGCAGGGTGCTTTTGCTGCCCTGCATGCCTGCTTTATCTGCTGTATTCATGGGCTGCAAAGCAAACACCTGGCCATTCACAGTGATGGTCTGTGGGGCGGCAGACTGAGCAGTCCTGGCAGGTGAAGCCTGGATCCCCTGCTGGGAGGACTTCATTTTGGGTGGAACAGGGCGTGGTAAAATGTGCACCAGCTGTTTCCCTCCAACCGTGTGTAAGTTAGCTGTAGTTGTTGTGCAGTTAGTTGTTGTGATTTGAGTAGGGAGAGCAGACACTGCAGTGGGAAGAGCAGCAGGAACGATGCCAACCTGAGGATTCTGTTGGGCAGGGGCTGTCTGATTGGGGGTTTGGATGATGACGATATGCTGGCATGACATCTGATTGGGCAGTTCCTCTCTAACTGTGGCTTGAGACGAACAGGCATTTCCCTGCTGTAGGATGACCACACTCTGGTTATTGGTGTTCTGCGGAGCGGACACCCCAGACACGCCGGCCCCTGATGGGTTGACCTGCAGCACCTGCATGGTCTGGAGAAGGGGAAGTACTGTTGCCTGAGGCTGGGCTACAAGGGCCGGCTGAGGGAGGGGCTGGGGCTTGGGTTGAGGGATCAGGGCGGTCTGGCGATGGGGAACCACAGACGCTGGTTGCAGCACAGATGGCTGGGGTTGTGACATGACAGCAGGATGGGCCACCACGGCCGGCCGGGGAGGAACAGCACATTGGGGCTGGGTATTGGTCTGTGTGAGGGCTGAATGCAGCTGTGGTAGTCTATGAACAGGCTGTGCTTGGATGTGTGTTGCAATGCTCGCCTGCTGTAAGGGTACCTGAGGTCGTATTTGGAATTTAATGGGCTGGGTAGTGGATTTGTTACCCATTGGACACACGGTCAGCTGCTGAAGCCTCTGATTGGTGGTAGCACCCTCCAACGTAGGCATGCTCTGACAGACAGGCTGCACAGTGTTCCCTGCCAAATGGAGCGTTGTCCATGTGGTCTGTGTGCTGCCGGCTGCCCCAGCCCCGAGGACAGCTGTGTTGCTGGGGATGGACGTGTAGCCGACAGTCCTCATGGCGGTGTCTCCGGAGACTAAAGAGCCCACAATGTCTGCCACCACTGCAGTGGAGGAGTGCGTTCCAGCCTGGGCCACGGTGGCCAGGCTCACGACAGGCTGAGTAGATAGCTGGGACACTGGAGTGGCAGCTATGGTAATGTTATGGGATGGAACGGCAGACTGGGAATGCTGAGGCAAGGAGGTGCTGCCAGCGGGGATCTGGAGTGTGATGTAGGACACGGAGGTCGGCAGAGGGTGGGTCCTTTCCACCAGCCTCAGAGCTGCGGTTTTCTCCAGAGGAGCAACGTTTGCCGCAGGAAGCAGCGAGGGGGCAGAGGACACGTTGACGTGGAGGACCCCGTTGACCCTGAGCCCGGTGTTGGAGTCAGGCCCTGGCTGCACCAGGACCGTCTCTGGGGTTTGTTTTTCGAGGACAGGCTCCTTCCCCGCTGGACAAATCACGTTCCCGTTGGAGTAGACGATGATTCCCTTTGGTAGTTGGTGAGTGGGCGTCACCTTGGCAACTTTGGCACAACGCTGCTTGCCCTTCCAGTGGACAGTGGGGTCCTCCAGGAAGTTGATGTCGTGGGCCTTGAGGAGGTCGATGTAGTGGACGCTCTCCTTCCTCATCTCCTCCATCTGTCGGCGCAGTCTGCGGATCTCCTCCGCTGCGTAGAAAAGCAATGACGTCATTAGTTGGATGAATGCATCCAAAATCACTTTAGAGTGAGACAACATGGACAGCAACATTTGAATGTGTGTCAAGTTGTATTGCTTCACCTTGCACTTTATCACCTCCTTCAAGAAGCATTGCATCATTCTGTTTCTTCAGGTCAGTAATGTAGCGAACGGCTTGGTCCAGTATCATATTCTTACTCTGCAGAAACGCGGTGAGCAGTTAATGAGAATGTCAAGAAACGGCTGTCCCAGCTAATTTTAAAAATGTGATTGGAAGAATTCAGCCAACAAGAGGTTGATAGTTTGGTTTTACCTGTTTGAGTGCCTGGGAACATGGCAAAAGGTTACCAATGCGGTTAATTCCAGCATTTATCTTTTCTTTTCTATGTCTCTCAACTAAGGAACAGAGCAGATACAAAGATCATCCAAGTGTTAATAGCATGTCATAGCTCATTTGAATGCAAGCAATAGTTCACAGCCATGGCGTTTTCATCACCTGCATTGTGAGATTCTTTGTTTTTCTTCTTTCTGCAAGAAAAAAAAAAAATCGAGCATCACATATACAAAATTACTGTTTGGGTTATGTTGTGTAGAAAATGAGGTATTGGCTCCAACGTTACAACATACTAATAATATATTTAGGATGAAAGTTGCATACTTACTTGGGCTTACGACCAGGGGTCTGAGTTTCTGTCATCTCTGGCATCATGTCCTAACAGTTGCCAGGCACCAGTGGACACATCTACCAACTGGACATGAAATCAGTGCCCTGGCCAGCCTATATTAAAGAGGTAAGATGGATTGGGACAGAACATAAACAACCATGGACAGCAGAAATATATCAGTTCCATTCACACATCTGGTGCATTGTGTTTAAATATCCTAGTTATAGAGGTTGGCAGTCCACACATCCTTAAAGATTACGTTGAGCTGTAAACTCTTAGCGAAATGCTAATCAGCTAGTTGAGTCAGTAACATAGCTAACCAGCTAAACTATCAGTGCATACTTTACCATTATATTTTACAATTTGTGAGTCCCAACCATGTCCCTAACCCTTTTAGTTGTCTCCAAATGAGTAGGCATATAGAATATGTAACATCTTGAAACCAGCAGCCCAGTGATAGTCACTTCCAGACGAGCTAAAAGCGTCAGGATAGCCTGGAGTAGCAGGCTAGCTTAGCCTGTCCTGGTATCGAGAATGGTTGTCAAAAAAAACATGGCTAGTGCGCTGCTTTTAAACGATTTTAAATTAGATTTCACTGACCTGTTGCCTTGGCATCTTTGCGGTGTGTCGCTGGCAAAACCGTTGGATTAGGGGCTAGCAGGAAAAGCAATAAACTCATTTCAAAACAATCTGCACACAACCTAACCTAAAGCAGAAAGGGGGAGGTCGTTCCTGGTCAGGAGCCAATGGTCCCGAGGAAGAAGGATCAACGAGCCAATCAACATGCGAGGCAAAATTCACTGTAGACTTCAACCTTACTTATTTTTCTTTACTAAAAAAATATATATAGTTAAAGCCACAATCATCTGCATAATAGCAATGATTGAGGAAAAACTGTATGAGCGATTGCAAATAGTAGTTCCTTTATTTAGAGGTTAAAAAGTCTTACAATATAGAACTCCAGAAAAGATAAAATTCTTCAAAAAAAACCATGCTTTACTACAGCGGAGGAGAACACCTCAGGCATGCACGGGTCAGAGCTCCCCCTGGGCAGTATCTTGCTCGTAAGGCCATGGGTCCACACGCTCCCAAACATCAGTTTAGCTTTAAAGTTTCAGAAATGTAATATGCATAGACAGAAACTGAGGCACTGTCACTCGGTAAATAATTTCAGTAATACTGTATTTTTAATAGATGACCAAATAAAATGCCAAATGAAAAAGATACCCATTCTTTAAAGAAAACACAACCTCTCGAGAATGTCCTACCTGATGCTCAAAATCAAATCACCACCATTGAAAATGATGCCCATTAAGATACAAACTATCTGTACATTGGCATTTTAAATCAATGGACAAAAATAGTGTATGTCATCTGAAAAATCGTGCATTTTTATTTAAAATGACCATTTCAATTCATGTTATTGGACTTAGTTGCAAACCCAGGAGAACCTCTGAGCCATTAATCACCTCAATGTCAAAAAAAAAAAACCCTAGACTTAGCTTAAACCAAAACCCCTATTTTTTTTCCTCTGAAAGTAAATGAGGTGAACAAATCTTCCCACCAACTTGAAACCTTTCTGTTACCACATTCCCCATACGGGGTTATTCTGACTTGAGGATCAGACACACCCAACAGACTGCTCGAAATAAAGGATCCCAGCATACTCCCGATGGCTTGGTGATGGACTCTGAATGTTCCTCTGTTGTATCAACAATATGGAAGTAGGTCTCCATGGTAACCGCCCAGGAGTTCGTCTGTCAGCGATGGTCTTTCAAAAGACTCCCAACATTCAAATCAAGTCATGTTTCTCTTTGTCCAAACTGTTTGATAGATCTTCATCTAAACCGCATAAAAAAAACTCAAAAACAGTATGTTTAACCAACCTCTTGTCCCTTCCGAATCTAAAACGGTTTGATATTGGCAATTTTCTGTAAAGACCGAGTATCGAGTCAGCTTGATATCTATAATAAAAAGGGGGAGAAGGGGAAGGACGTGCTAGAACGCTAAATTAAGGGGGGCCCATTGCGAAATAAAAGCAGCAATTTTCTGTACTTTGTTGATGTTTCCTCTTTTAAACGTCCTTTTAAAGAAAGTGTTGATTGCGTCGACCTGGGGCATCCGTCGCAGTTTTTTTTTTCCTGTGGAGGTGGGCACCGTGCTGCGGCGTCACTCAGCCTTCTGGAGCTCTCCGCTGGGGGCAGCGCTGGGGCTGCGCAGGCTCTTCTGCAGCACGTGGGCATCAGCCGGCTCTATCCTCTTGTAGTAATTCTTTTTCGTTTCGATGATCTCAAAGCCGAACTTTTGGTAAAAGTCAATGGCCGACTCGTTGCTGATCTGCACATGACTATTGGAAAGGGAGAAATAAAGTATTATAAAATGTTAGCTTCCACACACTGAAAAATCACAATCGCGTTTCTAGTAGTGTTGTCATTCACGATACTGGATTTTCTAACTTCGATAGTATACCTGGAAAAATATCGATATTCTATACTATTCTCGATATCAGGGGAAAAGTTTTTTTCAGAAAAGAACGTACCCAAAGTAAATATAGTATATCTCCACAACTGTAAGGGCGATAATGTCATCTTGGTGCCAAAAGAAAGATTGTTTTGCAAGTGAAATATTCAATGTAGATAATACTTGGTTAAAGTGAATAAAGCCATGGAACACCGCATAAGTGGAAGACAACATTTCCACCGGAAATAATTATCAGTTTGTC
This sequence comes from Gadus macrocephalus, assembly GCF_031168955.1. Classification (NCBI taxonomy): domain Eukaryota; kingdom Metazoa; phylum Chordata; class Actinopteri; order Gadiformes; family Gadidae; genus Gadus; species Gadus macrocephalus. The sequence goes on along the minus strand of NC_082404.1, from coordinate 2,429,914 downwards.
ATTATCAGTTGGTAGCGCTGTCTTACTTTGAGACACAAATAAAAGGTAGACATCTTACAATTTTGACACTTGACACCTCTATTTAAAGTTCAGGGCAAATATAATCGAATGACACCAAGCCAAACACTCGCAAATACAGGTATGGGAACTAGATTGCGCTGAAGAACATGTGTTCTGATTGAAGGCAACTTACCCTTTTCCTAAGAAAGTGGAGAGTGAAGAGTGCAAAGTTTGCAAACACCATGTAAAGTTGCAAAATTTGGCTGAGACACTGGATTATCTGTTTAAGGTGGTTTTATGCGATCAGAATCAACTTTTAAGTGTCAACTGTAGACAAAGATCAAAGGTAAAACTTCATTTTTGGTTGTAAAAAGAAAGGGGGCTTTTCTTCTTAAGTTGTTATTTGCGAGTTTTAGTCACAGAATGATATCGTTTGTCGGAATAAGTGGAGGCTCAGTTTTCATCTGATATATAGTTTGTGCAGGTCCAATTTCGTAAAAAAAGATCGCTAGTGCTGTGCATAGTTATGAAACCCAAAACCGTGTTCTTGCATAATTTGCCTCAATCCAAAGTACTTCCAAACCGGACTCCTCCATCACTACTCTATTTTCCTTCTCTACCTAAACCGGTCGCGGAGGCGCTGCACTTGAGATGCTAGCTGTGTAGGCTAACACCGTTGAATCACTGCCAGAGACCGCACTGCGAGTGAGTGACAGAAGGCGGGGCTATATTCGCCCTGAAGCGATGCGTGTCTGTTAACTCGCTGTCCGAGAGAAGAGAAGACAGCACGCTGATCAATTGCAAATACATCTATTTTGTATGATTTTGCGGAACACAAGGTTGCTCTGCAGTTTTTAAAAACACTTGAATAAATAGCCTTTATATTAACCCAAAATCCACTTGCCCGTTGGGTCAACCAGAAATCAATCTCAACTTGCCCAAATATTACTTTTAGTTGCCCCGGGCAAGCGGGCAACCGTTAGTGTCAACCCCTGTATAGTATTATATAACATTGAGTATTGTATATTTAGCTAGAGAAATGACTGGATGAAAAAACAACACAAATTCTTCTCCAAATTGAGATACTCACAGGTATATGTTGTCAAAGGTACCGTCCTTCTCACAGATGTTAAGCACATGGTTCAGCATCTTTGTACCTACGGAGATTCAGAGGTCAAACTTGTGAAACAAACAGTAACCCCTGTACAATGCATGTTCATGAGTGGAACTGTAGTCTCTGTACCGATTCCTAGTCTACGGTAAGGTGCTAGACAGCCGAGTGTCATGATGTACAGTCTCTTCTGGTTCTGCGAATGGTCCACTCGGCAGCATACAGCCCCCACTGCAATGTCATTGAAGTACGCTGCAAGATAAAACCAAGAGGTTCCACTTTGTCACAAACAGGATGGAACGGTATTCATGACAACTACTAAATTGGGGGGAGGATAGACGTGTAGGACGGAGAAGTGATTACATGTAATAAATAATGAGGTAGCGTCCTACATAAGTCTGGAGGGAGATGTTATTGGAGCATGAGATGCAGGCAATGAATACAATTCAAGCATGCAACACACATCTACTGGAATCTATTAATCAAAGGAGACATATTATACCACCAGGTGTGAGTGTGATTAGCCTTAAAAGCCATTTTGAAAATTTGCCCTATATGACATCACTAGTGGGCGTGTCCACCTAGCTCTATGCTGGATAGATCAGTCTACCAGCCTACACAGTGGACTGAAGTAAACGTTGCTCATCTATCCAGCACAGATCTAGGTGGACACGCCCACTAGTGATGTCATATGGGGCAGATTTTCGAAACGCCTAGTAAGGCTAATCACACTCACACCTGGTGGAATGATATGTCTCCTTTAAGAGGACTTGTAGTCAGATAGGGTTAATTTGCATGTAGTCTGTGGTGCTGAAAATTAGGTATTGTCTGACTTTAAGAATGAGATTATTTTTGGCAAGGGGTTCTCACCTAGCTTGGCAAGCTCTCCCACTTCCAAAACATCTTTGTAAAACTTGTCGTTGTAGCTGACAGGGAAGATGACCTGGTTGAGGCGTTTTAGCTGCTTGATGTTGTGGGGCGTCACGTCCCCGAGCTCAATTCGGCTACTGGAACAAGATCAAAACGGTTAGACTGCTGGAAATATACATTTCATAAAACAGGCAAAAAGACTCGTTGTACATCAACTTAATACCAGAAAGCAGTAGTCTTTGATTTAAGTTGTAATTTACACTATTAATTCATCAATCACAGATGCAGGAATGTTTTCTAAACATTAACGAGTCGAATTCCTGATACGTTTTTAAATTCGGGTACAAAAAGCATTTACAGGAGGAATGGTGTCTTTGACATTTTGCCGTAAAGTAATATTTGACGACAAAATGGTATCATTGATTAGTCATAGATGCGTTGCTGCCCTGAAAAGGTCAATAAGCAAGACGTGTAACATAGACAGTCCTTTCACCCTGTGTATTACCTTAAAATTCCAACAGCAGTACTGCAGTACTGAAACCATCAGTACTGCATTACTGAAATTATCATTACATTCCAATCGCATGGGTCAGATTTGGTGCAATACTTTCATAAAATAAAAATAAATAAATAAAAAACACGCCGTGACTACAGAACCATGTACACACTGGTATGTCATTTCTGCAAATAGCAGTGGTCGCTGTAAAGCAGCCCACCCTTTATAGAGCTCCGATTTCAATAAGCGACCCATGACACTAAAGCTAGTCAACGTTAGCTAGAAAACCGAGGATAAACGTGCTGCTCAACAACCGAGTGGTACAATAACTGCCACTTCATGACAGGATCAACCCTCGGCTGGCGAGTCTATACACAGGAACATGAACTTAATGAGTTAAGCTGATTTCAATTGACGGGAGAAATAGCGTGTTAGCTCCTGCCCCGTGTAGCGTTAGCTGTTAGGTGGCCAGAAGGGCTGACTCGGCTATACGGGAGCAAACCATTTCACCAGTTCACAGCAAACATCCATACGCTGGTAAACCACAGTGCTAGACCCGACAACAGGTCGCCGAACCCCGCTGAAGCAACCGTGCTGAGGTCCGCCGACTGGACCAGCTAGCTTAGCTACACGGCTATCGTTGTCCCCTCCCCGCCTCCTCATGTTAAAAAAAGACATCAAAAAACTTTACTTCAGCGCTCATCCTATCTCTAGCCATGTTGTGTACTCACCCCTTCATTGTGAACCAACGTGAACCCTTAATTTGGATGGGATTGGAGTTTTAAGTTTTATTTTTTGGCCAAAAATAGTTTTTTTTTTAAAGAGTGGGGGTCAGGGATAACTCCCGTTTCACCCTCCACATGTAGCTAGTTGCGGTTCTTCAGTTAGCTTAGCCGGTAGCCGCCGCACTCCTGTCAACCCTGACCCCACGTGCGCATGCGTAGCCATAATATTAGATCAACTATATTTATTTAAATGCTTTAAGTAGCCTACGTTTTATAGGAGTGAAGCTGTAGGTTCATATATAAAGCTATCTGTAAAATAGATCTGAATCCTGAGAGAAAAATAAATGGATAACGATTACACTTTTTTACATACACATTTAGAAGCAAGTTTTCAACGTCAGTGTACATTTTCTTCAATATAATAAATAATAAACGTGACCAGTCTGGGGGCGACTGGGGACCTTCTGGTCCTCAATAACTGTCAGGGGGTTTGCATTTCACCTCCACTGTTAACCAGAACCACAAAGATGTTCATCATAACACATCCAGGGTTTTTAGCAGAATACGTTTAAAGTAAAAATATGTGCACCAATCTCCATAAAAAGTGGAGACAGGTAAAGTAGATTGTTTTATCGATACTCGTTACGACTGAGCGGATTCATTACGGAATCAACGTCATCATACTGTGACGTAAAACGTAGATCCAATATGGCGCCGGCCGTAGCGTCACGCCAGTAAAACAGATCCAGCAGCGGGGGTGCAGTCAGCTGACCACCGCCTGCTGTCACGCATCGCAACCCGCTCAGTTCTGTCGAGGCAAGAACGGATCCCCGAGTCATTTCATAAGGTGAGATGTATTTTGGTGTATTTGCTTGGTATATAATTCCGAGGTTACATTAAATTATCTTAACATGTAGAGTTGATCATGGCTTAAGACATCTTAATGCACCAAAACGGTGGAGCCAACGATTTACTGCAAGGCCAAGACCTATGTTGTCAGTGTCATTTTCTGCTGGACATTTTTAAGGCAAACCATACCTTGAATCTGAATCAAACAGTGAGATATATTAAGCCAGAATTGCACGGTATGAACTCCGGGCTCGACGTCCATATCTGCGGCGGACGGTTTAACGCGTCATTTGAGGTTATACATTTATACATCTCGTTCACCATCAGTACAGTACGTAACGTTAGCGGGTCAATCATTGTACGCAACAGTGTTGCATTATATTTGAGTGGAGTCATTATTGTGTGTGTGTGTGTGTGTGTGTGTGTGTGTGTGTGTGTGTGTGTGTGTGTGTGCGTGTGCGTGTGCGTATATATATATATATATATATATATATATATATATATATATATATATATATATATATATATATATATATATATATATAAATAATGCTGCGTTGTACACCCAGCCATCCTAGTCAGGTGGAGTTGCTGTGTGACGTTGCAGGGTCGTATGCCATCGCACTTGCATGCAACAATGTCTAAAATGTTGAAGACAAGCAGGCTCTTACTGTGGGTTTATGTAGGCCCAACCGCACAGACCCCAATGCCCTCTGGCCCAGCTACTGAAAAATGAAAAGCACACTGACATTCATTCAGGATGTGTTTTACTAATAGGCCTACAATATTTGAATAAATATGTAGAATATAAAACTCCCCTGCAGGATAGTTGTTTCTAACTTGCTATCTATGTCCCCGCTTTTTCTGTATCTTATATTTAGGTGAATTCCATTCTTACATTTTGGACTTCCCGGTTTTAAGGCACACTCCTTTTCCACTTCCTCAAACAGCCCGACATCCATCCAGCAGTCATGTGCCAAGATCATATGATGCGGCTGTCGCCTCTTAGCCATATACATGTGAATAGATATAGATTCTAATACTAGGCCTATTCATATACATTTTTACACAATCTCTACCAATACAGAGTATAGTCATCGTTTACATAAATATAGATTATATTTTTGCTCGCTGATAGAATTCTATGATCTAGTGGTAGATATCAGTAATTTGTTATAGGTCTTATGTCGGCTGGTGATGATTAGACCCTGTGTGCTTTATATAAATCCTATACACACGTGACTAAACCATTCTCTTCTTGAATATGTTAAGTTCGGAGAATCCAGGACATTTTGAGTAACTTGGAGGCTGTAGCCAGGACGAATTTCGGATGGACTTCAGAATACTCTTCCAAATACATGGCAAGCTGCTTTCAGGGGCCGTTTCGTGCAGTTTCAATAGATTCCGCCAGATGGCGCTGGTTTATTCCTGTATTGATGGGCACGCAGCCGAGCGCCAAGAGGAAGATCTGCGCATCAGCTAGAAGGACGAGAAGAGGGCATCAGATCTCTTAGTGTGTGTGAGAGAGAGAGGGGAGATATGTACTCTGTAATGATACACCAGTGAACTACTGGAACGAATAAATGGCGCAATGAGTGACCAAATAAAGTGTGAGGAGAGGAAATATTTATATAGTCAATAATTATTGATGTAGTAGCTTTATGTAGCTAGCTGCGACCTGCTTGCAGCAGGTAATTCTGTTAGGCTGAGTGACAGGTCGTGTTTGGGTTACTTGTCGACGCAGCAGGAGCTGTCTTTCTCTGTCCAGTGTAAGCAGCCTCTTTAGACGTGTTGACTCTTTGATTACGTGATGGATGTGTGTATGCGTAAAAGAGGGAGGGTATATCAGTAGGTACACACACTGGTGATGATGCTGGTCTGGGGTCCCCCTCTGATGTCTGGGTGATGCTGCGTCATGCTGAGGATGAGACGTAGTGATGTGGCTGCTGCTCCCCTCATCTCTGATTGGCTACAATCCAATTGAGATCACAGATTAATCATTCAACAGTCAAATAAGAATATATTTAATTTGTGTGAAACTGCAGAGATCGATTTTTAGTCTTTGACATGCTGCAATATTAATGAATCTGTCTGTTTTTCAGTTCAGTCTGTCCTAGCCTGCAAAGATGGACATGTCCAAGCTGGCGAAGATTCGGGATGAGGAGAGGGAGAGCGAGTTTGGATACGTCCATGGAGTCTCCGGCCCTGGTATGAACACTCACACACACACACACACCCATAATTGCACTGGCAGTGTTTCCCATACATAGACCAATGTGTGGCACAGCGCCACAGAATCGATTTGTTTTTTTTTGTTGTTTTTTTACGTGATTTTGAAATATAAATATCGTTCCGTTCATTCATCTCTGCATAGCACTCTTTCTCCCTGTCATTCTCTTTCACACACGCACACAGAAACAAGCGCGCATACATGCCAATAGTGCGTGGGTACACTACCACTTATTGGATAAACCCACAAATCACTGATACACTGCACACGCACTGACACACACACGCGCGGGCGGATTCGCCCGCGCTTCCTCTCAACGCGCCTACAAAGGAGAATCAGCCCGTTTTGCCAGCGATTTGAATTCGCTCTGCAGCAGGGACTGGAGATCGGGAAGATCAGGAAGTGGGTCGGTCCACTTTGAAATGTATTTTGTGCGTGATTGCTCGATAACGTGAATGAGCAAACGTGAAACGCCCCCATATTAAGTTACCCCAAAAGATTCCTTCGGACCAAATCAGAAATTCCTGCTGCAATCCACACGTTACACATTTACTTTTGAATGACATGAAAACAGTAATTTTACAACAGTGTTATGAATCCAGATCTGCTTTCGCTGCCTTAGCCAGGTATGTTTCTCTGGATTAACTTATGTCCTGGTTCTCTGCCCCCAGTGGTGACGGCCACTGCCATGGCGGGGGCGGCCATGTACGAGCTGGTGCGCGTTGGCCACAGCGAGCTGGTGGGAGAGATCATCAGGCTGGAGGGGGACATGGCCACCATCCAGGTCTACGAGGAGACCTGTATCCTCTCACACCGCGCCCCTCTGCTGCTTCTCAGCTGCTCCTCGTTTCTTTATTCTCCATCTTTGATTCACTTTCAGTAGAAGTTTTTATGCAATGTGACTTGCAGTGATTTCTGCTGTGCATCTTATATGTACAGCAGGTACATATACACTACCTGCCCATTGTTAATGGGCAAGTATTGGTAGGGTATCTTGTTTGCCTGCAGACTTTGGGGTTTGAACCCTGAACCTATTGGCTGGGAGTGAAACATTGTTTATTGTTTTCACTAGTAGAAGGTTCTAGTGTAGTGTTAAAAATAGTCTGAGTCAAATCTATTCAATCCAATAATCCCACGGGCCAACAAAAACTAGTTACTTTAAATCATAATAACAATTTGACTCAAGTAGCTTGGATATCGTTAGCATTTAATCTCTCACATGACAAAGAGATTTGCTATGGGTCGTCATTTTGTTGTTGCCTTAACCGGCTGTAAGCCGGCGTGTCGGTTGGGGACCCCGTCCTGCGCACAGGGAAGCCTCTCTCTGTCGAACTGGGCCCCGGGATTATGGGCTCCATCTTTGACGGCATCCAGCGGCCCCTGAAGGACATCAACGACATCACCCAGAGCATCTACATCCCCCGCGGAGTCAACATCGGAGCCCTGAACCGGGACTCCAAGTGGGAGTTCACGCCCAGCAAGAGCCTGCGGGTAACTGATTGACTGACGTGTGAATACGTGTTTTATATCTGGCGAGGTCTGTGGGGACCACCGTTTATATGGCTAGAGGCTAGGTACATATCCGGGTATACTCCCGGTAGAAGCTATATGCTGACATCAATGCTTAAACAATATTTTTCACGTGACAAAATATGTGCCATATGAAAGCTGCGACTCAAAGGAGTCCAACGGTAGGGCTGCACGATTATTGCCAAAATGATTATCACGATTATTTTGATCAATATTGATATCACGATTATTTACCACGATTATTCATTGAAAAAAAAATCTTTCGAATTTCTACCACCCCCTTGTGGTAGGAGCCACACACTGTGCTCAGCGGCAAATGCTGCCAGGCCACGCCCCCCCCCCCCCCCCCCCCCCCTGTTTTCACCTTCGCGCCGGACCCACGCAGTCGCAGACAGGTGTACAGGGAGAGCTTGGTTTGCTTTGCAGCGGAGGTAGAGCGTTTACCTCATGAGCGGGGCTCGTTTATTTTTTCGTTTTCTTTTTTTTGCGGACGCATTATTTAAAATTTAAAATTTAAATCTAAATTAAAAAAAAATAATAATAATAATAATTTAAATAAAAAAAATATATCGCGAAAATATCGCGTGAACACTACGTGTCATCGTGGGACGCCAATATCGTCATCGCGATAAAAATTCGATATATTGTGCAGCCCTAAGCCTCATCCTTTTGTGATCTTATTTCGATGAACTAGATGTGAAGGAATAGGGTCCATAACTACTTTTCCAAGTAACTAGCACACACGCACACGCAAGGTGCGATTTGTCAAAGAAACAGAGGGGGGTATGGTATTTTATTTTGTTTTTTAATCAAGAAATAATAGGCAATGGTAGGCCCTATTAGCTTACATTTCGAACAGTTGAACATTCATCTTTAATGCAAACTAGAAAGACATGAAACATTTAATTGTCAAAAAAACAAAAAGAAACAAAGAGGGTGATTATCCCTCCCATCCCCCCCATCAAAACCAAAACCAAAACCACCACCTGTCAGCTCGATCCTCTTCCCACCTCCCTTGTCAAAGCATGTCTTCCGTCCATCTCCCCCATGATCAGCAACATAATTAACTCCTCCCTCACTACTGGTACTGTACCCCCCACTCTCAAGCTGGCTGCCATCACTCCCATCCTGAAAAAACCTGGTGCTGACCCAACTGACCTTAACCATTACCGGCCCATCTCCAATCTCCCTTTCATCTCCAAAACACTTGAAAGGGTGGTTGCCGCACAACTACAGTCCCACCTCGACATTAACAATCTCCATGAACCGTTCCAATCTGGCTTCCGTCCAAAACACAGCACTGAAACAGCCCTAGTCAAAATCACCAACGACCTCCTCCTTGCAGCCGACTCTGGATTACTCACCATTCTCATCCTCCTCGATCTCAGCGCAGCATTCGACACCATCTCCCACCCTCTGCTCCTTGACCGCCTAGCTGGTATTGGGATCACTGGTGCTGCACTCTCCTGGTTTACATCCTACCTCACCGGCCGTCAACAATTTGTTCAACTAAGCAACCACAAGTTTGGGTGTTCAGGTGTCTCACTGGGTGTCTCCCAGGGGTCAGTCTCGGGTCCACTCCTCTTCACCACTTACCTCCTCCCGCTGGGCACACTCCTCCGTCACCATGGGGTCCATTTTCACTGCTACGCTGACGACACACAGGTCTACATCTCCACCAAACCCACCGCTGCCATCCCCCCCACCTCCCTCATCACGTGCCTGGAAGAGATCCGGAGCTGGTTGAGCAGGAACTTCCTGAAACTCAATGGAAACAAGACCGAGGCCCTGCTCATCGGATCCAAATCCACCCACACTAAATCACAACACACCCTAGCTCCACTCATAATTATCGATGGATTCCCAGTACCCTTCTCCTCCAAAGTCAAGAGCCTCGGCGTCATCCTGGACAACACCCTCTCATTCGCACCCCATATTCACAACATCACCCGGACTGCATTCTTCCACCTCCGCAACATCGCCAGACTCCGCCCATCACTGACCCAATCCAGCACTGAAATCCTAGTTCACTCATTTGTCACATCACGCATAGACTACTGCAACGCCCTCCTCACCGGACTCCCCACCAAACTCATCAACAGACTGCAGATCATTCAGAACTCAGCCGCCCGGATCATCACCCGCACCAAATCATCTGACCACATCACCCCTGTCCTCATTCAACTTCACTGGCTCCCAGTTCACTACCGTATCCAATACAAAACCCTACTCCTCACCTACAAAGCTCTCCACAACCTAGCCCCCAGTTATCTCTGCGACCTCCTCCAAGAATACACTCCCTCCCGCTCCCTCCGCTCAACCTCTGCTGGACTACTATGTATCCCCACATCACGACTCACTACAATGGGTGCCCGGTCATTCAGCTGTTCAGCACCCAGGCTCTGGAACTCCCTTCCCCCACACATAAAACAGTCAGACACCATTACAACCTTCAAGTCACAACTCAAAACTCACCTGTTCAAACTCGCTCACAACGTCTAACTGATCACTGTTTTGATTGTTTTTTTTTTTTCAAACTTTACCACATTAGCTATTTGTTTAACTTTTACTTTATTTGTCTCCAACCATTTTACATTTATTAAATGGTTTCCATGTTTACATTTTGACTGTTCAAATCCCTTTAAATTAATTTAAGCCATTCAACATTTCTTTGTCTTAAACTATGTGGCTTTACTAATATATATTTTCAACCTCACTTTGCACTACAGCACTTGCCGCTTTTTCTGCAGGGAATACCCTTTCTCGTTATTGTTTGAGCTACTTCTCCTCTAGTTTCCCATGGGTTATTGAGCCTTTGGTTCTTGGGTGGCTCTATAGTTACAGTCGTCTCCTTGTACCCTCTCAGGCAGGCAGTCACATCACCGGCGGGGACATCTATGGGGTGGTGTATGAGAACTCCCTCATCAAGCACAAGATCATGCTGCCCCCCAGGAACAGAGGCACCGTAACCTACGTGGCCCCCCCTGGGAACTACGACGTCTCTGTGAGTTCAATCATTCAGTAATCACTAATTACTGTCTCTTAATCATTATGCTGTTATTTGCATTTATTTAAATATCAGTTTTATTTTATTGTTGGCAATTCCCTTCCGTTATCTTTCATTCTGTATTGTGTGCATCTTTTATATTGACGTCCGGTCCCCGCCCAGAGCCTCCATGTTTCCCCTGGTTTAGCGGTGCCTCGTGGACTCCTACTGAAGGAGTCCTGGGGCTCTGAGCTCTCGTGTCTTAGGATGATGATGGTCACAGTAGCAGGACCACCTCTTCCATGCCGTGTCGTGTGTGTGTCCAGGACGTGGTGATGGAGCTGGAATTTGAGGGCGTGAAGGAGAAGTTCACCATGGTGCAGGTGTGGCCTGTGAGACAGGTCCGGCCCGTCACCGAGAAGCTGCCCGCCAACCACCCCCTACTGACGGGCCAGAGGGTCCTGGACGCCCTCTTCCCGTACGTCCGCCGTACCTCTATTGTGGGACGTCACCGAGATGATGAATGGATACAAAGTGGATGTCTCAAGGCCATTATTAATGTTTGGCTTGTAGCATGAAAAACAAAGTAGTTTATGATATTTAAAAACAATTAGATATTGTATATACTTGTTGTGGTAGCAGTATTGTTGCTAATTATGTTTCTCTCTCTCTCTCTCTCTCTGTCTGTGTGTGCGCTGTGCGCTGTGAAGGTGCGTGCAGGGTGGAACCACCGCCATCCCCGGAGCCTTCGGCTGTGGTAAAACCGTCATCTCCCAGTCCCTGTCCAAATACTCCAACAGTGACGTCATCATCTACGTGGGCTGCGGGGAGCGCGGGAACGAGATGTCGGAAGTCCTGCGAGACTTCCCAGAGGTGCGTGTCCCAACGTTTCTATTCCATCCGTCACTTCTCCTTCAATGCATTTGGTGGATGATCGACCGTTTTTCTGGCCAATAGCTTACCATGGAGGTGGACGGGAAGACAGAAAGCATCATGAAGAGAACGGCGTTGGTGGCCAACACCTCCAACATGCCTGTGGCGGCCAGAGAAGCCTCCATTTACACAGGTAGCCAATGACAGCCCTCTCACACGGCTTATAGGCCACCCAGTGAATTCAATGGAATTGGTATGAGGGGAACTGGATATGGTTTATGGCACGATTGCTGCATACTTATTAAGATAATACTCCCTCTTAAAGTTCAAACTCCCTGAGCAACCAAGGGCTTCTCACCAGTGAGACTAACCCAGTGTTCCTCAGTGACCAGTGAGACTAACCCAGTGTTCCTCAGTGACCAGTGAGACTAACCCAGTGTTCCTCAGTGACCAGTGAGACTAACCCAGTGTTCCTCAGTGACCAGTGAGACTAACCCAGTGTTCCTCAGTGACCAGTGAGACTAACCCAGTGTTCCTCAGTGACCAGTGAGACTAACCCAGTGTTCCTCAGTGACCAGTGAGACTAACCCAGTGTTCCTCAGTGACCAGTGAGACTAACCCAGTGTTCCTCAGTGACCAGTGAGACTAACCCAGTGTTCCTCAGTGACCAGTGAGACTAACCCAGTGTTCCTCAGTGACCAGTGAGACTAACCCAGTGTTCCTCAGTGACCAGTGAGACTAACCCAGTGTTCCTCAGTGACCAGTGAGACTAACCCAGTGTTCCTCAGTGACCAGTGAGACTAACCCAGTGTTCCTCAGTGACCAGTGAGACTAACCTAGTGCTCTCTCTCTCTGTGACCAGTGACTCTAACCCAGAGCTCTCTCTGTGACCAGTGACTCTAACCCAGAGCTCTCTCTCTGTGACCAGTGACTCTAACCCAGTGCTCTCTCTCTGTGACCAGTGACTCTAACCCAGAGCTCTCTCTCTGTGACCAGTGACTCTAACCCAGTGCTCTCTCTCAGTGACCAGTGACTCTAACCCAGAGCTCTCTCTCAGTGACCAGTGACTCTAACCCAGAGCTCTCTCTGTGACCAGTGACTCTAACCCAGTGCTTTCTCTCAGGGATCACCCTCTCCGAGTACTTCCGGGACATGGGCTACCACGTGAGCATGATGGCCGACTCTACCTCCCGCTGGGCTGAGGCGCTCAGGGAGATCTCAGGCCGACTGGCCGAGATGCCTGCTGGTACGTGAATCCTTGGTTAAAACTTCAGGGATGGTTTCATGTGTTTGTGTTGAGTGGAGGAGTGGATGTCATCCAAGAGAATTGAAAATTGAGTACTCATAAGGAAAGCCTCAACTTCCTAATGAGGCATCGGGATTTTAGTGATGAACAGATTTTGTGAAATGCAGCGAAAAAATCTTTAGTAGGTCAATAGTGAGGCCAGTAAGTGGTGTTACGCCTCATGCCCACTGCACCGTCAGTCAATGGACGTCGGAAGGCTTGGCTGACGGATGCGGGAGCTTTCCGGGGTCGTCAGAGCCCGAGACATTGCACACATTTGCATACGCGATCTGATTGGATGACGGATCCGTCGCTGCCGAAAAAGTTGAAAATGTTTCAACTTTTTGACCGAGCTGAAGTCTCCAACGGAGCGAACGGACCCACAATGCATTGCGCGTCCGTCCCCAATGGAAGTCAATGGGGATCAGTCAACGGACGGAGGCAGTGGGCACGAGGCGTTATGGTGCGGCCACACTGAACGCGTTACGCGCGTTAGATTCCGAGAGTAACGCGCCTAGCCTGACACTTGATCATTGTGTGTCACAAAAATGGTTCAACGCGCCTACGCAGCTAGATGAGCCCGCCCAGCGAAGGTGTCTTGCTTCGCCCTGAAGGGGCTTATTTTCGATAATGACCGGCGACGTTACATTATCCCGCTTACCCCACCACCTCCTCATCGTTTCAGCACACACTGAATCGATGACTTGGTCGTCCATGTTCTCTCTGCTTCTGTGCGTCCCAAGCTCAACGCTGATTGGCTATCGCGGCTAAGTGTCACGTGTTGGCGCGTCAGAAGTTCAATTTCTTTAACTCCTCGCGTTGGTGCGTTGGGCGCGTTGGTGCGTTAGGGGCATTATTTAGGTGCGTAAAAAGCGTCCAACGCGCTGCTTTAGCGTGTGTAACGCATCTGCGCTCCTAAACCAATGGTTCCCTATGCAAATCTGCCAATTTTCAACACCTCTAACGCGTTCAGTGTGGCCGTACCTTTAGTGTGCTTCATAACGGGACCATGATGTAGAGATATCATAGTCATGGTAAACATTTGATCCAGAGTTATATTCTACACTCTGTAAGAAGGGGGCTAGGTTTACTCTCAGCCCTCACAGGCTGCCAACGGGGCTAATCAGAGCTTCTCCTGGTTGTGTGTATCCTCAGACAGCGGCTACCCTGCGTATCTTGGCGCTCGGCTTGCCTCCTTCTACGAGCGTGCTGGCAGGGTGAAGTGTCTGGGCAACCCGGAGCGAGAGGGGAGCGTCAGTATTGTCGGAGCGTAAGTACATATCTTTGGTCACTGGAGGGCAGCGTTTGAGCAGTAACTCTGGGATTCAGTTGAAAAATAAACACATTCTCTGTCCTCTCTCAGTGTGTCGCCCCCTGGTGGAGACTTCTCAGACCCCGTGACTTCAGCCACACTGGGAATCGTACAGGTAACGAGACCTTCTGTGACCAAGACATAGATTTATTTTTAGCTAAATCTATCTGGTTTATCCTATTGGTATTATGTTGTATGATATATATATACTTGTATCTGTGTTTAGGTGTTCTGGGGTCTGGACAAGAAGCTGGCCCAGAGGAAGCACTTCCCCTCGGTCAACTGGCTGATCAGCTACAGCAAGTACACGCGTGCGCTCGACGAGTACTACGACAAGCACTTCCCAGAGTTCGTGCCGCTGCGCACCAAGGCCAAGGAGATCCTGCAGGAGGAGGAGGACCTGGCCGAGATCGTGCAGCTTGTCGGGAAGGTAAGCCTGGGGGGAGGGAGGAGCTGGGGGAAGGAGGGGCTTGGAAGAGCCGGGAGGAGGAGGGGTCAGAGCCGGGAGGAGGAGGGGTCAGAGTAGTGAGGAGAAGGAGAAGGAGGGGTGAGAGCAGTGAGGAGGAGGGGGGGGGGGGGGAGGGGTTAGAGCAGTGAGGAGGGTCCCACACACGCTGGGCTGTTTATTCACACCTTCATCCCTCAGCGGTATGTACAGTGGCGCCAACTTCAGGTCAACATTGGGGGGGTCATAAATATTTCGTTCAAATGTGTTCCACCGAAAAACAGGCTATAATACTTAGTCCTGCTTTCTGAATTTTACGTTCAGAACAGTAGTTCATTAATTATTTATCTGTATTTGATTTGATTTATTCCAAAATTTGGTTGTGAACTTGTGATGATGTATGATTTAACAATTCTATTAATTCACGAATGCGTTTCACAAGTGCTGTGGTGGAGCGCGCACTTATTTTCCATAAACATGCCCGCATAAATGGGAGTAGGCCTAGCTTAATTACATTTCAGTCATCATTTAGAAATTTAGAAAGAGTCCTTAGCCCAAGTGAAGGAGTTCAAGTACCTCGGGGTCTTGTTCGCGAGTGAGGGTACTATGGAGCGTGAGATTGGCCGGAGAATCGGAGCAGCGGGGGCGGTATTGCGTTCGCTTTACCGCACCGTTGTTACGAAAAGAGAGCTGAGCCGCAAGGCAAAGCTCTCGATCTACCGGTCGATCTTCGTTCCTATCCTCACCTATGGTCATGAGGGTTGGGTGATGACCGAAAGGACGAGATCGCGGGTACAAGCGGCCGAGATGAGTTTTCTCAGAAGGGTGGCTGGCGTCTCCCTTACTGTACGTCCACACCAGGAGCGACCTTTGGTCGCTCACAAAGTTTCGCTGCGAATTTTTCTGTTCGCTTTGGTCGCTCATGACGTACAATTCAATTATGCAGACGCATTTAAAGGAGCCGTATGCGTTTAGTAGGCCCTACAGACAGCCATATCAAATAGTGAACTCTCCCATACACCTTGGCCATATTGCCGAGACGGTTTTGCTTGTTCGATAAAGTGCTTCGACAACAAGTAGGACAGTGATTCCCCCCAATATAAAAAAAAATCCTAAAATGTAGGCTAATTACAACCGAGAACAAAAAACCCTGCGTGCTGTAGTAGTTGAAATATGTTTCACTGATCTGGATCTGCAAATCATGATCTGCACTCATTCGTCGCATTCAAAACAAATAGACATTAGCGCACATGGCTAATTTGCATATGTGCACAGGACTGGTTGGCTCCGCAAGGCAAATAATGGAACATATCTATCTATCTAGGTCTTTCTGTCTATCTATCTATCAACGCGTGTCTAGTTTTAATGTGATGTATTGTGTGTATGTCCAGTCAGACTTGTTCTGTGTGGTCTTGTAGGCTACTGTCCTGTGTGGGCCGAACCACCTAAATGGATTCCCGACGATTTGTGTCGTTTGGTATTAATAAAGACTTGACTAGGCTATCTATCTAGACTATTTAATTAACAATTATTCACCTCAGGCTCCGTGAATAGTGGGGAATAGAGGGATAAAAGACAAGAGATATATCCCTTGTCATTTATCCCTCGTCTTGTCGATTAGTTTGTTTATGTGACGATTTCAAAAACTTTTTTGGTTTTGTTTAAAGCATGCTACACGCGATTGGTTGGTTAGATTGGTGGCATGTAGAGCAAATTAAAATGAGTCCCGCTTAAATACGAACGTTCTAGATGTAGCCTATAAATACTCCCGCTTATCATCACTTGATATCCAAACCACTATGGCGTTTCGATCTCTGAACTGAAAAAGGGTGGGTTCGTACAACACCGGGTGCCCAGTTACAGCCGCGATTAATACTTCAGCCGACATTTTGTTCAGTGAGTGAATAAAGGTAGGTAGGAACCAAAGTGCCTGCCGATGTTCCCTGGGATCCACGCAAGCGAAGAGCGTCTACATTCCGATTGGCTGTCAGTGTTTGGCCGCTGAAGCGAATAATAGTCATTTGCATAAAGTTAAAAAGTTTTCAACTTCTTTTTGACGCTCTGGTCGCTCAACTTTGGCCGCTGGTAGCGTTGGTCGCTTTGGTCGCTTTGGTCGCTCTTGCCCATAGAAAGTGAATGACTTCCGGCGATTTGGTCGCTCAATTCGCTTCTGGTGTGGACGGACAGTTAGGGATAGGGTGAGAAGCTCAGCCATCTGTGAGGAACTCGGATTAGAGCCGCTGCTCCTTTACTTAGAAAGGAGTCAGCTGAGGTGGTTCGGGCATCTGGTAAGGATGCCCACTGGGCGCCTTCCTTGGGAGGTGTTTCAGGCACGTCCAGTGGGGAGGAGACCTCGGGGAAGACCCAGGACTAGGTGGAGAGATTATATCTCAACACTGGCCTGGGAACGCCTCGGGATCCCCCTGCTTGAGCTGCTCCCCCCGCGACCCGACCCCGGATAAGCGGACGAAGATGAGAAGATGAGATGAATTTAGAAATTTAAAACGCATATTGGCCTTAAACATTAGCCTACTAGGCTGGTCATGCGTCGCTGCTTTAAAACTTATTTAGCATCGTTTTCATAGAGCTTGACGTAGCGATAGCCTATAGGCCTACGTTGCAAGGCCATTCTTTTGGGAACCAAAGATAACGCAAGACACCCGTAGGCTATTCCTAATTCATTGTAGATCTAAACATTGTCGAGCAAATAGATTAAACATTGAATGAACGTCGTTTATTACAATTGTTCCATTCTATTGCGGTGCACTGATAAGCTCACATCACCTCACCAAAGTCTCGCAAACAGCAACAGTCTAGGCTAGGCCAATATTATCTTGAGAATAAGAACCACTGAAGAGGCAACATATAATCAGCAGCGTTTTGACAATTAAAAGAAACACACGTAGACAGTCATAAAAGTTACAGGCGTTTGCCCGAATAACCATTTTAATATTATATTTACTTTACCATTCTTCATCGTAGGTTAAAGCCCATAAAACTGTTGTGGGGCGGGAGGGAGCTGTCAGCGCAGCGCAGCACAGCGTTCTATCGAGCAGCAGAGCGTTCTATCGCGCTGGGTTTATTTTAAGGGTCAGACAACGAAAACGTGCCGGTTCACTTCGTTTCAATATTGAGGGTTTTATGCACCCCCAACCTTATCTTTGGGGGTGCAAGAAACCTTGTGCCCCCCCAGAGATGGCGCCAGTGGGTATGTACCGCATGTACAGCCGTGTACATGCGGTACAAGGGGTGGTTGATACATCAATGAGAAAGTTGAGTCAGGGATAGAGGTCATCAGCATGAGTCTGCGTGTCTAATATTCATTGATGACACTCGATCTGGACACGATCTGGACAGAAAACGCGAAAGAGCCGTTGCGTTCTCACTATTTATTCCGCGTTTTGACGAGTGTCTTTGGGGGAAACTCGGAGTGCATACGGTGACGCAAATGTGTGTGAAATCCGACATGTTTGTTGTTGTTTGCCTGTACTGCACAACATGGATGTGACGTAAACACGTACACGACGAGACGAGAGCCAGCGTGAGCAAATCAGAGAACACTTTTGCGTTGTTAACCCTTTAGACGGATACCCAACGGTGGAGCGTTTATAAGATTTCCACTCTGGAGGGTGGTTTCTGCTTTTTTATGCCCCGAAAACGCTGTCGTCGTCGTCTAAACGAAAGGCACATCTGATTAAATATTTTGTCGGTTTCGACCGCCAAGCGTCTTTTTGTAAACAGGGCCTCGGAGGCCCGGTCTGTTCAAATGAACGCCACTAGACGGTCAGGACTCGTACTATTGACTGCCTCTTTCCTCTTCGCGGCAGATCTTTAATTCAGAGCATCTGTTGAATATCCAATGTCTTTCCAACTTAAAAAAATCTTTACTTTCAAACGACAGAAACTGCTATTGAAATAGGCCGATCCACCACCATTATTTAAATCCCCACCACAGCGTGTACCGTTATACGGCCCAAGTCAAACCCGCTTCCCCTGCCCAGAGCACACCTGCTGGTGCTGATAGCGTTGTCATCGCTGACCAAAGGGACGGCAGACTCAGACGTCCTGCGCTGATCTAATCTGGCTCTTGCTGTTTCTGAGCAGTGTTTTAAATGATGTCATGCTTTAAAACAGTGTCTTCAGTAGCGGTGTCATCAGTAGCGGTCAGTCATGGTTCTTCTTCACCTTGTAGTGAGGAGAGCGAAACTGTACATCCATGGCTCTGCAGCAGTGGGGCCTGGGATTGGGGGCCCTACCTCTGATCAGTTTGGTTCATGTGTTTGTCCAGGCGTCCCTGGCCGAGACGGATAAGATCACCCTGGAGGTGGCCAAGCTGCTCAAAGACGACTTCCTGCAGCAGAACGGCTACACTCCATATGACAGGTAGACCCCCTGCGACTGGGAGGGGTTCCGCCCCCCAGAAATTTTACTAGAATCTACGACATTTCCTGCCAAGTGTCAGCACTGACACATTAAAGGATGATTATCTTATATGAGCCAGAACGCCATCTCCAATGCTTGTGCTTACGTGGTTAAAATAAGTTCTCGGGAATCCCGAGGCAGGCCTGTGATTGGCAGAGAGCTTGGAAGAAACACTGCAGCGTTTTGTTTTAGGAGAAACTCTGCTTAGCCCTTTAGTTATTTCATCAGCTGCTCTTACCTTTGGTTATGCAAATTATACATTATACATATATGCTAATTATGCAATAACTATGTATAAGGGAAGACACACATTTTTTTTAGTAAGCAAGCCCTGTTGATCATTATTCCTAAATGTGCGATGGTATAGAAGGAGTTCTGACGTACACTATTTAGCATGCGTCTTGTCATATCTTGTCATAAGAGTCTGGCTTTTTTAGGGGTAAAAGGGGATGAGTTCTCTGAAACCATTTGAGGTTATGCATTTTTATGCCCATATTTAGTCCACATATCAAAGGAAAGAAACAGCAAAGTCTCTAAGAAAGATCTCTGTTGCTACGTAGTCTGAGCTGGACCACTGACCATGACCTAACGTGCGTGTCCTCAGGTTCTGCCCCTTCTATAAGACGGTGGGCATCCTGTCCAACACCATCTCATTCTACGACCTGGCGCGCCACGCCGTGGAGACCACAGCCCAGAGCGACAACAGGATCACCTGGGCCATGATCCGAGAGCACATGGGAGAGATCCTGTACCGCCTCAGCGCCATGAAGTTCAAGGTGTGTGTGCGTGTGTGTGTGTGTTACACCTGTAGAACGGCAGTAGCTCAGGAGGTAGAGCGGGTTGAGCAAGGTACCTCAGCCTAACTGCTCCCGACGAGCTGGCTCTCGTCTTGCATGATTGACTCCCCCGTCGGTGTGTGCATGAAAGGCAATATTGTAAAGCGCTGATAAAGGCGCTTGATAAATGCATTTTATTTACCTGCACCGCACCTGCCCCTGTCTCCAGGACCCCGTGAAGGACGGGGAGGCCAAGATCAAGGCGGAGTACGGCCAGCTGCTGGAGGACATGCAGAACTCCTTCCGCACGCTGGAGGAGTAGGCCTAACCTTTGACCTTTAGAGTACTGTACATGTACATGACCTGAGAGATGCCACTCAATCCTCCCCCCTAAAACCTTCGCAAAGCCACCATTCCACCCCCCCTTTGTGATTGGTTCCTGTGTGTGTGTTTGCGTGGAGGAATAAAAGAGAAGATGTACTGTATTCATTTATTTGCCGCCTCTGATGACCGGCTCTGGGTTCCTGCGTGCAATCATGGGCTCCCAGTTTGTGTTTGTGTGTGTGTGTTTGTGTGTGTGTGAGGGAGAAAGAGTTGATTATCCATTTTGCAACATGATCCTGTTTCTGTTTACATTGATTTTCGTTGTCTTCTGCCCTACTGTGATAGGTACTTTATTGATGGTGTATGTGATTAATGGTCCATCTGTAAAAAAAAAAATGAAAACTAAAAAAATATGTATCTAAGATAAATTGAATCTATTTATTGCCAGCATTTCAACTTGAATGCTTTTGCTGTTGTTCTTGTTGTTTATTTGTCAGTTGTTCTTGTTTATTTGTCAGTTTTCCTGGTTGTGTCGCCAGCTGTGCAGTGTTGTGTATTTGCAGTATGGAAGTGGAGGAGTTGGCCTTGAATGGGACTCTCCGATACTTGGCCTCCTTGTGACGAGACTCGTAGAGAATAAACTGGGGAAACACATGACTATGTGATTGCTAATGTGTGGCGTTATTGTGTGTCGGCCATACCTGCTCAACTGGTCTCTCTGCATATCCCTCAGTCAGTCTCCGTACGGAATCCTGTCCGTCCTGTCCGCATCCCCACCAGGAGCTCAAGATGTACTTAAAGCAGATCGCTGAACCGCCGATCATTGTTATCTTATCAGAGTCCGAAACCCAGCTTTGATACGGGGACCGGGAGACCGCTCTTAACAATGGGAGACATCGGATGTGTCTTACGGACATGAAGACATAGTTTCAGGGCCCTTTGTGTTTTTTTTGTATTACCCAAATACCGAAAAGGCAAGGAAGTGACTACCACAGGTGTGTCCCCAGGCTGGAGGAGTCGGCGTCCCGCAGGGCGCACGTGTAGCCATGTGAACGCAGCTTTAAACATTACACATTCATGGAATGATTCTTTAACGTCTAAAAGGTTTGCCTGAACCGGATACTTTTGTCCTTTGTTACTGCTGTCGGACTAGAGGACACACCTCGGCTTGTCTCGTCTGATCCAGGTAAGCAAACACGGGGAGATGTGCAGAAACACGTCGGTGTGTAAACTGGAGATGTGAAGTAGGACCGAGGATGGTTGACAGTGTGGACATCGTCCGTAAGGTGAAGGCAGGCCTGCTGTTATCATCGGGGTGTTGGGGAAGCTGAATATGTCTGAGCCGACACAGTAGCCTGTCCCTGTTTGTCTTTACTGACCACCATGGTTGCAAGGTTACCAATGAGAGGAGGGAGTCAAGCCACCAGACATCATGGTCATAACTTTATTGTGAGAGTTCAAGGGTTAGCTTTGTGAATAAGGGTTCGCCATGCATATGAGATCGCACAACTTTTTGGTATTCCTTAATAGTGCCCGGTATTTAGTGTTCATATTTGAAACCCTTTTAATGAAAGCGTAACTAGTCGTGGTTTCCTCCGAAGTGGCCAACAGGTTCAGTTCGAGATGGAGCCTTCTTCGGGCATGTCCAGTGACGTCGCGGAAGAGACGACCTCCTTCGGGGAGGTCCGGTCAAGTTCGGAGGAAGAGGTACATTAACGCTCACTGAAACCAAACTCGGTTGACTTCGACCTAAATCAAGATACATAGATTACACAGATATCGTCGAGGCTCGCTATCAGGCAACCTGGTTGTTGACGGCCTTTGTGAGCACGTAGCCATTCCCACATTTCTGCAATAGTTTCATCACAGCCAAGGGAATGCATCGCTTAATGACGTCTTCATGTGGTCCACCACGGCTTACTGTGTGACACAAACACACCCAGACAGAGTGATCCTGAATCATACTGTATCTACTGTATCATACCGTGTGTACTGTATCATAATGTATGTAGGCCTACTGTATCATACGGTATGATTCATACCGTATGTACTGTATCATACCGTATCTAGAGTATCATAACATATCTACTGTATCATACCGTATGTACTGTATCATACCGTATCTAGAGTATCATACAGTATGTACTGTATCATAATTTATCTACCTCATCATACCGTATGTACTGTATCATACCTTATCTACTTCATCATACCATTTGTACTGTATCATACCATATCTACTGTATCATACCGTATCTAGAGTATCATACAGTATGTACTGTATCATACCGTGTGTACTGTATCATACTGTATCATACCTTATCTACTGTATCATACCTTATCTACTGTATCATACCTTATCTACGGTATCATACCTTATATATCATGCTGTGTGTACTGTATCATACCATATCATACCTTATCTACTGTATCATACCTTATCTACTGTATCATACTGTGTGTACTGTATCATACCTTATCTACTGTATCATACTGTGTGTACTGTCCTCCCCGTTGTGCAGGACTCTGATTACCAGGGCCAGTGCCTGGCCGCCCCCCAGGCCCCCCCCCCCACCTACAAGCAGAGGAGTGAGGAGTTCAAGAAAGTGTTCAAGGAGCCTGCCGAGAAAGAGAGACTCATCGTGGGTAAGGAACTCAGACCGCTGGTCTGTGAGGAACACACTCCCTTCCTGCTGGTTGCTCAGGGTCTGGCAATGGTTTGTCATGGTGATAATGGAGGAGTAGTAGTAGTAGTAGTAGTAGTAGTAGTAGTAGTAATAGTATATAGGAAACACACACACACACACACACACACACACACACACACACACACACACACACACACACACACACACACACACACACACACACACACACACACACACACACACACACACACACACACAGCTCCACTGGCAATTGTTACTAAACAAAAAAAAACATATCCAGAAAACCTTTCAGAGCTCCCGTGTCGAGCGCCCTCCCCCACTCCCCCCTCTGACCCTCTCCCCCCTCTGACCCTCTCCCCCCTCTGACCCTCTCCCCAGACTACACCTGTGCCCTGCAATGGGACATCCTGCTCATGGGCCGCCTCTATCTCACGGAGCACCACCTCTGTTTCCATAGCAACGTGTTCAGGGGAACAAAGGTGAGACTAGAAGAGGGAGGTTCATACAGACAGCCTCTCTCCCTCTCTCTGTATCTCTGTCGCTCTCTGTCTTTATTTCCTTGTCTCCATCTCCACACTGGTTCTCACTGTCCCATGGGCCCAGGCTTCACCAGCATGGGCTAATTGTACGGGGAAATGTTAAAGGCACCCAGTGCAACTTTCGAGGCTTAAAAATAAACATTCAATTTCTAGTCTTTTTTACACGTAGTAAGTTTCAATAACTCCATACCATTACATACCGACATTTAAGCAGCAAAGATGAGACGTCGTTGTGTGGTGAGAACTGATACAAAATCGATAACAACAACAATGCCGCCATTTTCTTTATTTTTTGTAACCTACAATAAATAAAGCAGGCTTCCAGTCAATGGAAAAATGGCTTCTCCCCACCGGCGATTGTTGTTGTTTACGATTTTCTATTAGTTCTCACCACACAACGACGTCTCATCTTTGCTCCTTGAATGTCGATATGTAATGGTATGGAGTTATTGAAACTTACTACCTGTAAAAAAGACTAGAAATTGAATGTTTATTTTTCATTGAATGTTTACATAAAGTTGCACTGGGTGCCTTTAATAATGTGCGAAGGCCTAATGGTGCCTTTCCCTGAGCCGTGCGGTCTGGGTGGATGAAGACACCTAGACCTTGTTTTATTATTCTACACTTTAGGTATGCGTGAGAGACCACATGTTTGACCTGACACATGACCAACTATACTAAATACTGACAATCAGGTTACCCCTAACGGGCTGAACCGTACCTGGGGCTTGAATGGTAAATGCATATGGATCTATTCCCCTGATGTCTGACCTTTGACCCTTTGGCCTCATGTGGGTGTAGATTACGTTGCTGCTCAAAGACTTCACATCCATGACCAGAGTAAACACAGCTCGCTTCATCCCCAACGCCATCCAGGTCTGCACCGCAGCTGAAAAGGTGAGCCTTAACTTAATTTAAATATCATCATACCCTTAATGTCATCAGACACTTAACCTAATTATCATTTGACTATCATGAAACTATCATTTAACCCTTATTGGGTCACTTAACTATAATCAAACGATGATCAAACGATAATCACGCGATCTAACTATCATCTAACTATAATCAAATGAATTTTTATATTATAATATAATAATAATAATAATAATACATTTAATTTAGAGGCGCCTTTCAAGACACCCAAGGTCACCTTAATCATAATCAAACTCTTACCTAAGTATAATAATAATAATAATTTCATCAAACTATATTGTAGCTATTATCTAAATATAATCATCTTATTATATTATCTATCTGTAATTTAAATTTATCAAATGAAGTCTATTACAATCTAGTATATTTAATGTTATTGAATATAATATATTCACAGCAGACACATGAGTTTCTTTATGGGCTGGACCAGCGATTAACAACATAACTATGGACAGCGCGTCACCCAGTCCATCCCTTGCTGATCAGAGAAACAGTGAACCTATAAATAAAGTGCGATGACCTCTGACCCCACAGCTCGTCTTCACCTCCTTCTCCGCCAGAGAGAAAAGCTTTCAGAGCATCTTCCGCATGTGGCAGAACACACTGCTCAAGCAGGTAAGGGGCCGTCTGTCTGTCTGTCTGTCTGTCTGTCTGTCTGTCTGTCTGTCTGTCTGTCTGTCTGTCTGTCTGTCTGTCTGTCTGTCTGTCTGTCTGTCTGTCTGTCTGTCTGTCTGTCTGTCTGTCTGTCTGTCTGTCTGTCTGTCTGTCTGTCTGTCTGTCTGTCTGTCTGTCTGTCTGTCTGTCTGTCTGTCTGTCTGTGTGTGTGTGTGTGTGTGTGTGTGTGTGTGTGTGTGTGTGTGTGTGTGTGTGTGTGTGTGTGTGTGTGTGTGTGTGTGTGTGTGTGTGTGTGTGTGTGTGTGTGTGTGTGTGTGTGTTTCTGTCTGTCTGTCTGTCTGTCTGTCTGTCTGTCTGTCTGTCTGTCTGTCTGTCTCTGTGTGTGTGTGTTTCTGTCGGTCTGTCAGTCTGTCTGTCTGTCGGCCTGTTTGTCTCTGTCTGCCACACTCCAGCATATAGCAGGGTGTTTGTTTGTTCAGGGTGATTACATGCCGTATTTAACTTGTGTGTATGAA